>NC_063044.1:61257870-61451218 GCF_018812025.1 Megalobrama amblycephala | reverse complement strand
TAAGAAAATACAATAACTTTTAGTTACCAAAACAATGTTAGAAAGAAAAAAAGAAACCACTTCCTGGTAACGATAGGCCTCAGGGACAAGTTTGTATGCTAGTAACACTGCAGACTTGACCATGTCATAGTCAAAAGAGCTTTCTATAGGTAGAGATGAGCAAACTTCCTTTTCCTGTAAGGCTACACTGGAGTAATAAAGCCCACATATCCTTCGGCCACCTTAATTTATTAGCAACACATTTGAATGCAACAAAGTAAGAGTCGACTTCTGTTTCTCTGAATGGAGGCACAAGTCTTATATACTTACTGGCGTTGAAACTATCACTAGAGGGTGCATGCGAAAAATCCTCAGTGTCTGTACTACCAGCAGTAAGGGTGACCGATGTAGGTCTAGTATGTGGAATTGGAACTGGCTTTACTGTCAAATGCTGTGCTTCCAAATCCAATTTATGTAACTGGATATCTCTATCAGCCTGCCTCTCCACTACTCTAAGCTTTGTCATTTCCGCCTCACAATCCTGTTTTTTAATCAAAAGATCCAATTCCTTTAACTTCAACACAATCTTTGGATCTTGAGACATAACAGAGTCAGAGTTGGTATTCGCATCTTCAGCCTCAAATGATGCTTCAGACTGAACTTCAACACCTTCCTCCGACTCTCTAGGCAAAATACCCGCATTTACTAATTTCTCAAACAAGTCATCCTTAAGTACTTGCTTTGTGACCTCTTTCTTAACAGAAATATCAAAGAATTCTACTATCACAACGATTAAAGGCTTCAATTGTAGGAGAAAGAGTAAATGCGGTAAAATCAAACTCCAAAATAAATACCACTGCTACAAATACTTACAATACTTTCCTCCACACCTACAGTCGAAAACAGGTCAAACAATCTTTAGAGAAAAAGAGTACTTACCACCAGCCAATTACTGGACAGATAAGCCCCCACTTGTTACAAGCTCTCACAGTCTAGGGTTGGGAGACAGTAACAGGGTTAAATTAAATTAGAAACAAAAACAAAACCAAAGAATGTGCCTGGGGGCACATTGGGGGGCATGTTCAGCTGCCTTGGGGGCGCGTTAAGAAAGGGGCCGCACACGGACGGCTCGACGAGCGGTTCCTTTCTGTCAATAGCTCTGCAGCCCAGAGAGCCTTCCATTCCTTCCTGATCTCCATTTTTGAGATCGGGAGGGCATGGAAAAACCCTAGCCGTTCAGATCTGAATCTGGGCCCAGACAGACGGGATTTTTGTGATCAGTCCCCCAGCTGCAATTTACATCTGCCCTCTCCTCTTCTTCTTCCACCTCCTATATATATATATATATATATATATATATATATATATATATATATATATATATATATATATATATATATTTTTTTTTATTCATGTAACATGCTCAGATTCTTTTTACAGTCAGATTGATGGCTGGGCCCATAGTGATTATGTTTCTAACGGCCCGCTTTTGATAATGAGAGCCTCTTTTAGGCTGAAAAGAACCCTAAATTCCATCCTTTCATGTGGAAAATGAGAAATCTTCGGTCTTCGAGCCGCAGAAAAGGAAGCTGGGTCTATATTTTATGTTTTAAAATGGCCAGAGGTCCAGTATGGCTGCTCAGGTGCCTCCTCCTTCTTGGAGCAAGTCACAGAGACGGCAGGACTCGAAGAGAAAGAAGCAGGTTTTAAGGGAGGTGATCAATCGCAGATGCCAGCACCATCTGTAATTGATTACCTCTCATTGTGAGGGCGATTTTACACCTGCCCTCGCCACTTCTTCCTCCGCCTCCTGGGTTTTGACTCATTTAACATACTCAGGCGCTTCTTAAACAGTCAGGCTGATGGCTAGGCCCTTGATGAATATTTTTCTAAGGGCCCGCATTCTGGCTTGATAATAAAAGAGGCTCTTTTAGGCTTCAAAGAACCCTAGATTCCATCCTCCTTTGTGAAAGAAAAGGAAAAGAGGAGTCTTCGGTCTTCAAGCCACAGGAAGGTAAGCTAGGTCTATATTTATGTTTCTAAATATGTTGACCTTGTGCTCCTGTACATTTTTTCCTGAGTATGTAGTCGGAAAAAGTAAGGGGTTTTTGGGCAAACTGAAGTTTGAAGTTTGAGTTAGCACTCGTCAGTTCAGTTACTATTTATGTCTAGTGTCGGCCTTAATCGGCCGCCTGACATTGTTTGCTTGTTGATCTTCACTTTATTTCCTCTTATTCAGTGGAATTCAGAGGTGAAGCCCAGGCATTGCTATGCTTCGTGTGGCCCTGTAGGCCTACAGCTTAGTGGCCCAGGCTAGGACTAGGTTTAGGTGTTTATTATTATAAATCACCCTTTGTATTATTATCCCTTGGTAGGTTGTATAGTTCCTAGTTCTGGCCTCCTCCTGAGGGAGTTGTTAGGCCTTATGCCCATTTCCCCTTGTTTATTGTGTAGGTGCAATGGCTGAGGTTAGCAGCTAAGGTAGTAGGCTGTTATGAGCCTCCTTGATGCAGTGGTCTCAGGTGGTTGGCCCTTATCTTTGCGTAGATAAGTGTGTGCAGTGAAATAATATATGTTATAGGCCCCAATATAAGCCAAAATATGCTAGGCCCCACTCTCTAGAACTTGATTCATGCTATGAATTTGTCTTTCCCCTGAGCCTCTTGAATTAACATTCAAGTTTGGGTTACAGTGCTAGCTTTTTTGCCTCCATTCTCTGGGGTTCAGAACAGATCTAGAATTCTGTTTGGTGAGAGCATTTATCCTTTACAGGATAGCACTTATTTGCAAAGCGTTATGTTTGCTTTGGGTTCTGGCTGTTGCCCTACATGTATGTGAGCTTTTCTCTAGTGCTGCCACAGTTTAGCACCTGTTCTCGTAATAGTAGACTTGTGTTAGCCTCTATTTAAAAGCATGGTGACTACTGTACTCCCCAGTTAGGGTTTGTGGTGTTTCACTGAGTGCATCACCTGTTGGAGTGCACAGTCAGGTTGAGTGTAGAGAACCTCACTTTCAGTTTGGTTTCTGTTAGCTCCCGCTAGCTTAAACATTGCCACAACAGTTATATTGCTTATAACTGTAGGAGCTGTAGGCCTCCTTCTAGTTTAGCAGCTTGTGTTTACAAGTGTTGTTAGTATATGGTCATGAGTTTTGCTCACTTAGTTTAGCACTGCAACAGGTCTATGCTCGCGTCTGTTTGAGGTAGTAGGCAATTTGTAGGCCTCCCTTAGACCATGATAGCATTTCATTGTGCCCCTGTAATTGTGTAAATTCTGGTACATTGCCGGTTGGAATTTGTAGATTTAGCTCAGGTTGTGTTAAGCTAGTTTTCCACAACTGTTTGTTGGGTTTAGAGCTGGTCCCCTTTGAGCTTGGTCCCCTTTATAACCACTAGCTGGCGCCATGTGTTGTTGAAGTTGTAGGGCTCCTTTTATTTTACGTGTTGTTGAAGTTGTAGGCCTCCTTTCAGATTACTTGTTGGCACAGTTCTGTGTTGGTTTTGTTGTATAAGCCCATCACCGCCACTGGCCACGACTGCTTCTACTAAGAGTAGGCCCTAGATAAGGCCTCTCTCAGAGTATTATACTGACGCCATGTGTCTGTCTGAAGTTGTAGGCCTGTTTTTGGGCCTCTTTTAGATCATGATGGCATATGTTGTACTCCTCTTGCTTTAAAGAGTAAAAGGTGCTTTTACTGAGTACACTGCTTGTTGGATTGTATTAGGTGGACTGTTATGTGGGCACTTTACAGTCTTATCTGCTGTTGCTGTTGTGTGGTTGTTTCTTGCTCCCATCAAGATCGGTGTTCAAGGTGAGTGGCCTTGACAGGCCGCCCTTGGATTTTTCCCACTCCCACTTCTGGGGTTGTGACTTAAGCAGAATAACATGTATGAGTTTCTATTCCACATAGACCTATTGTCATGTTGTAGATCCTAGGATTGAGCAGATTCTGCTTCCTGCTTCGCTACTGTTCGGACGCTCTTGCTTACAGCTCTGCGCTCTGCTCTATTGCTTTTATATTTTATCTCCTAATTTTTACTAAAGCAAATAGGCACAGTGCTCAAACGACAAATCTTGGCACCAACAATCTTTTTAACTGGAAGAATTGCTACAAAAAAGGGGAATTTTTATCCAACCAGCCTCCCACTGACGGCAGCCATCAGCTTACTTTCCGGAGAAGGGAAAACACAGCTGCCTACATCCAAAAGGATTAGAAATAATATGCCTCCTCTGGTTGAAGAATCTACCTGCTGCACAAACTGCCACAGACTTTTACAAAGTATTGCAGTTCTTGAAACAAAGTTACTTGCGGGACTACCAAACCAGAAGGAACACACAACAGAGCTTCATCATGGACGTCCTCAGCACACAGTCGGTGAGTCCCATGAATCTAATGCCCCTAAACAGACCGTACTGAGTGCCGAAATTGATCAACATATTAATCGATGCCACACACAGGGAGCGAGACCCAAAGGCACTCGAGGAATCAGATTGTCACGAGTATCACATATTAATGCAGTAGCATCCTCTACCCCAAACAATAGCTCCCTACCACCGCCAATACATCTGGAGAACAGATTTGAAGTGTTAATGAATGTGGGTGAGGAATCCCCAAACATGATCGGACACAGATCAAATCAGCCAGCAGCTAACACCGATGCTAACTGCCGCTCAAGGCTGAACAGTCAGCGGCACTAAGCTCAGAGAGCAGCCGAGCCCAGGACTCTGATAGTGGGTGACTCTATTATCAGAAACATTAGCAGCAGGGATACAACTACATGCTGCCTTCCACAAGCAACAGTTTCTGATGTAAACAGGGAACGTAAGAGCATTCTGATGAAATATAAGACTGCAAATCGACTAATCATCCATGTGGGGAAGAATGATATTCGGAAGGAGCAGTCAGAACTCCTTATGAGGGATTTCAATTAACTTTTTGAAATGCTTAAAAGACTAAAAGTTCAGTCGTTCATCAGTGGACCACTCCCAGCAAGAGGAACAAATAGATTTACACGGTTGCTTGGTCTTAACACATGGCTGCAAAAAACCTGCAACTTAAAAGGACTGAATTTCATCGACAACTTCAATCTGTTCTGGAGTCAGAGACAACTGTTCACTCATGATGGCCTGCACCCAAACAAACTGGGCTCAAGAGTGCTAAAGGACAATATCTACTTCTCCCTCCATCATCCTTCAGCAGTGTGTGCCAATCTGAATGGCACAAACACACCTGGACAGAGTACAACTGACCACAGGACTTCATTTCAGCACCTGAATGGACATGCGGCTGACACATCCCACAAGGTCTATGATAACACCACGCAGCCACAACAACCACTGCTCAAGGACACAATCCTGACTGAGCCCTGCCCACAGAGCTTACCGAGAGACAGTGACGTGTTAGAACTGCTCCAAGATTCAGCACCCAAGGACGACTTTCGGGAAAACAGCCAGGGAAGCCAGGACAACATATTACAGCCTCCGGTAACACCAGAGCAACAGCCCCTCTCACCGGACACGTTATCCCTTTCTCCAGCATCCCCTCTTCTGTGCTTCTCCGAGAAAATGGAGGAACTGGTGTATGCTGGAACCAAACTCTCCCACTCTTTTGCTGCGAGCCCCCAGATATCAACAAAAAAGCGCCAAGCCCCGAAACCACCAAAGCCTGTGGGCCCAGCTCGCCCTCCCCCTCCTCCTGCGAGAGCTCTTCGGCCCCTGCCACAACGCCAGGGCCCTCAACCTCCTCCATCTGTTCTAGGTGAACCAAAAACAACCGATAACAGCTCTCAGTGATGTGTGTCGGGTCCCCGCTATGATAACAGTGACTTAATCAAATGTTTACAGAACAAGTGGGAAACCAGTGTGCCTGTAGCTTTCTCTATTTCTGTTTTATTACGTGAAAAAAAGCCTAAGGCCTTCTCAAACCGTTTGGCAAACCCATTTAATCTGCTACCTATTACACGTCAAACTAAGATTACTGTAGAGACAGAAAGTAAGACTGTTAAGTTAGCACTTTTAAACATCCGCTCACTTAAAAATAAATCACTTCTAGTCAATGACTTAATAACCACAAACAACCTAGATTTTATTCTTCTAAATGAAACATGGCTTGAAGACAGCTGACAGTGCAACAATCCTGAATGAAACGGCCCCTCCTAACTTTACTTTTATGAGTGTCTGCAGAGCTGTTAGGAGAGGTGGAGGTGTTGCTGCTCTATTTAAAGATGTCTATCAATGCAAGCAAGTGTCATTTGGTGATTACTTGTCTTTTGAATACTTGGGTATTGTGTTAAAAGGTGCTCCTCGCATTCTACTTATAGTTATCTACAGGCCTCCAAAATACTCTCCAGCCTTTGTGGAGGACTTTACAGAACTGTTATCAGCAATTTCCTCTGAGTTTGACTGTTTTGCTATTACTGGGGACTTTAACATCCACATAGAAAATGCAGAATCCAATATGGCAAAAGAAATCACAACTGTTTTTAATACTTTTGATCTGACTCAACATGTACATGGACCTACACACAATCGTGGACACACTCTAGATTTAATTATTAGTAAGGGTCTAAACATTTCATCCATTGTCATTAAGGATGTAGCGCTATCTGATCATTTCTGTATTTTCTTTGATTTATTGATCTCTCCGACTGTTGAAGCTAGATCTATCTCGGTCAAAAAGCGATGCTTAAATGAGAATACTAGTGCACTGTTTATGAAGGCTATATCTTTAACACCAAGCATATCTGCAGACTCTGTTGATTTTCTCCTTGATTCTTTTAACTCAAAAGTACAGAATGTTATTGATAACATTGCTCCTGTGAAAGTCAGGAAGAAAAGTGGCAGACAAAAAGCACCATGGAGAAACTCAACAGCAGTGCAAAATATGAAAAGACAATGCAGAAAAGCTGAGCGCATGTGGCGAAAGACAAAACTTGAAATCCATTATAACATCTATAAAGATATTCTTCATGCTTTCAATGTGGAATTAGGCAAAGCTAGACAGACCTTCTTCTCAAATATTATAAACAAAAACTTAAACAACACTCGCACTCTTTTTGCTACTGTAGAGAGACCTAACAAACCCCCCAAGTCAGATTCCCAGTGAAATGCTCTCAGACAGCAAATGCTGTGAGTTTGCTTCCTTCTTCTCTGAGAAAATTAATAATATTAGAAAGGCGCTCAGCACATCCTTGAGCTGCACTGGGGTAAAACAGATCAGATCACAACATCAGAAAGCAGCTATTATGTCTGTTTTCGAAGCAATTGATGGTAAAATTTTGGAAGAAACAGTACAGCACCTTAAAACATCAACCTGCGCCCTTGACACACTTCCCACATATTTTTCAAAAGTGTGTTTAACTGTTTAGAAGCAGATCTCCTAGAAGTGGTAAATACCTCACTTCTCTCTGGGACTTTTCCAAAATCCCTGAAAACTGCAGTTGTCAAGCCCCTCCTGAAAAAGAGCAATCTGGATAACACCATATTGAGCAACTACAGGCCAATCTCAAATCTTCCTTTCATAGGCAAGATCATTGAAAAAGTTGTTTTCAATCAGCTGAACAAGATCTTAAGCTTGAATGGATACTTTGACAACTTTCAATCTGGTTTCCGACCACATCACAGCACAGAGACAGCACTCATAAAGATAATAAATGATATTCGCCTTAACACAGATTCAGGTAAATTATCAGTGCTGGTTCTACTCAACCTCAGTGCTGCGTTTGACACTGTCTATCACAACATTCTTCTTGACAGGCTGGAAAACTGGGTTGGGCTTTCTGGGATGGTCCTTAAATGGTTCAGATCATACTTAGAAGGGAGAGGTTATTATGTGAGTATCGGTGACCATAAGTCTGAGTGGACATCCATGACATGCGGAGTCCCTCAAGGTTCAATTCTTGCACCCCTCCTGTTCAACCTATATATGCTGCCACTGAGCCAAATAATGAGAAAGAACCAAATTGCATATCACAGCTATGCAGATGACACCCAGATTTACCTAGCCCTATCACCTAACGACTACAGCCCCATTGACTCCCTGTGCCAATGCATTGATGAAATTAAAAATTGGATGTGTCTAAACTTCCTTGTTGGGGAAAAATTTAATATGTCAATATCTGCTTCAAGCTATGCAAAACACCTCTCTGAGCTCAACAGACACAGTGTCTGCTGAAATCCAGGGGGGTAACGGTGAGACACCCAAACTGAGAGCTTTCCCGAACCTAGGGTATCGGATAATTTAAATAAGTTCAAAGACAGAAGGGGGACCATTGTGTTTCCTGCTTGTTAATTAAATTAGTTCTAAGACAGAAGGGGGAGCCATTTGTGTAAGTGTATTGTCACTAGCCATTTGTGTATGTGTATTGTCACTTTTACCCTGTATGGAAAAGTACTGAGAAGAGTTGCTCAAACATTGGGGGTATAAATGTTTGTGGGTTCTCTTGTGTCCTTAGTTCACACTCGGGGCAGACATTGTATGGTTGTGTCGACTGTGGACTCTTTCTTGCAAGAAATAAAATCTTTATAAAGTGAATTCTCCTAAGGTTTGTCTCTTACTAGTGATGTCAGCTAATTAATTTTTGCCGCAACATCCTTCAGTTAAACAAAGACAAAACTGAAATCATTGCGTTTGGAAACAAAGATGAAGTTCTCAAAGTGAACATGTACCTTCACTCCAGGGGTCAAACAACTAAAAATCAAGTCAGGAATCTTGGTGTGATTTTGGAGTCAGACCTGAGTTTCAGTCGCCATGTAAAGACAATAACTAAATCAGCATATTATCATCTCAAAAATATTGCAAGAATTAGATGCTTTGTCTCCAGTCAAGACTTAGAGAAACTTGTTCATGCTTTCATCACCAGCCGGGTGGATTATTGTAATGGGACTCCTCACTGGTCTTCCCAAAAAGACCATAAGACAAGCTGCAGCTCGTACAGAACGCTGTTGCCAGGATTCTGAGCAGAACCCGAAAACATGAATACATCACACCAGTCCTCAGGTCCTTGCACTGGCTTCCAGTTGCATTTAGAATTGATTTTAAAGTACTGTTACTTTTTTATAAATCACTCAATGGTCTAGGACCTCAATACATTGCAGATATGCTCATAGAATATAAACCTAACAGATCACTCAGATCATCAGGATCAAGTCATTTAGAAATACCAAGGGTTCACTCAAAGCAAGGAGAGTCTGCTTTTAGCTGTTATGCCAGCCGCAGCTGGAACCAGCTTCCAGAAGAGATCATGTGTGCTCCAACAGTAGCCACATTCAAGTCCAGACTCAAAACACATCTTTTTACCTATGCATTTGCTGACTGAGCACTGTGCTATGTCCGAACTGTTTGCACTTTATTTTATACGTATTATCTTTTTATTCTTTTAATTTCTTTTCCTGTTTTTATTTCATTTTTAACGTATTTTATATCTTTTATGTATCATCTTGTTATTCTGACTTTTAATGCATTTTAAATATTGCTGTCTGGTTGAGAAAGCTGTGAGAATTAGGAAGAAAGTGATTAGGTTAAAATTTGGTAAATTTGGATAAGGGGACAAACCATGGGGAAATTTAAGCTGTAGCGCATGGTTAAGATATCTCTGGATTACAGTCAGGACACTTTCCAAAGGGGGAAATTTCCAAAGGGGAAATTTGAACTGCATTGCATAGATAAGATATCTCCGGAAGGGGGATTAGGGCTGTGTGGTGCAGTTTTAGGTGTCTTGGCAAAAGGGGAGATTGAAACTGTGTTTATCAGTTTGAAGTGCCTTAACAGGTAGCAGTCCTGTTGTGTGAGGAAGATCCATTCTGATCCGCTCTGATGGATAGATCCGTTTAGATCCACTCTGATGGACAACAACAAAAACAACAACAAACTCCCTAAGACTTCCTAGCTCTTCCATCCAGATAGCAAAATTCTCTATTTTTACTGTTATTTCTATTCCTTATGTTCTATTTTATTATTTTTTTTTATGTAAAGCACTTTGAATTACCATTGTGTATGAAATGTGCTATACAAATAAAATTGCCTTGCCTTGCCTTATTATGTTTGTGTGGCCGGCAGACGTCCGCGAGGGTCTGCCGGCATTACTTTTCTTTGGTTTTCGGTTTATTTATATATTAAAGTTTGTTTGAACGTTCGCCGGTTCCCGCCTCCTTCTTCCCGTATTTACGAACTGTGTTACACAGACATTTCTGTAAGTACACATAGAAATAAAAACGGTCTGCTTTTTCTCTGATCACTTTCAAAACACCAGTGTATATACCTCTATATATTCTTTGGATGAGAATGCCATCTTGGGCTGAAACTACAAAATCACACCAGTTCATTCCTGTGATGAGCATCTGCCCCTGTACCTGCCAGTGTTTCTTTTAGCTCCATCTTACCTGACTTCATATTTAGGTATAGGCAGTCAATGTAGCTTTTGACATTTGGGCATTTAATCTCAATCAACCCAAACCTGTCTGGAGACAACCCCAGCCAAGGAGCGTCAGGGTGACTTACCAATGCACAGGGGTAGTGGTTGACCCTTTTAATTTGGCAAAACTCCCAGATCGCATCTGCCTCCAATTCAAGCCCCCTCCTCATAGCTGCTATCTGACGGATCCCTTGCAGTATCCGTTCAGCCAGACCTGCTTCAGTGTTCTCTCGAACGAACGTGGCAGATCTCCTGGAAACGTGAGGCGGTCAATCTATGCCTCCTTAGCTCATGCAATCCAGCGCATGAACTCTGGTCTCTGGTGGCACATTAATATTTTTGCGCCTTGTTCCAGGTGACCTCCAGACTCTTATGATGTAGAAGTTGTTGTTCAGTAAAGACAAACATGGAACTGGATGGCTGTAGGTGGTAATTATGAAGAGGCACAGATGGACATGGTGAGGCAGCATGGAAGGAAAGGTTTTGCTTTGCTTTTGCAGGTTGTTGGTAGGACAAGGGACTACCGGCTTGAACCATCACAGCTGATGCCCAAGCTGCAGATCATCTGCGCCTCAGCTGTGGAGAAACCTTTATATACCTCTGTTTCCTGGGAAGTAACAATATATTGATTAGCAATACATTACAATACACAATTATCATACCAGTAACTTAGCTGTAATTTCTATCCACAATATGCTATGCATGGCATACAAGTTCAGAATGGAGGACCCTTGTGAGAACATTCTCCTATTTCAGTGGCTTCCAAACTGGGGTACGTGTATCCCTGGGGGTACGTGAGGTGACGGAGGGGGTACGTGAACAAAATGCAGAATTTTGCCGTTCATTTAATTTTTCCCCACCTTAAAATATAATTAAAACCAAGAATGTATTTCTAACAAGCACAATGCCGTAAATACATGACATCCAACCAAAATACCACATCTCAAAAATGACTGCATACATTTCCACATAAGCAGCATGCCTACGGGTGCCTAAAGGTTGCCTGCCTTGGCAAATCGTGCTACATTACTGATATTCTCGACAGTACCTGTAGATTTAGCACTTAATAGCATGAAGAACAAAAATAGCCTGGCACAGAGCGTGCATATAGATCAATTTAAGATTTAAACTCATGATACAAAACACCTTTTGTGAGTTCTTGTTTTTAATCTTGATAATATTATATGAGCAATAATGCAAACCCAAATATGTATATAACTGCAAAGGTGACATTTTACAACAGTTCAACAAACAAAAAGTGATGTTCTTCACAGTATTTTTAGTATTTGCTCTATTTTGCAATAAAATAATAGTTTCAATGCAAGCCATGGCAGAACTACAACACACAGTACTGTTTCGTGAACGAATCTGCGGCTTTGAACGAATCGTTCGTGAAAGTAATTGATTCAATGATTCACTCATAAATACAGCCATAGAATCAGACTCTGATGATTTTATATGGTTTCCTATGAGAGGAAAGGGAGGCATGACTCCATAGACTGTAAAGCATGACTCCTGCTGTAACTTTACCTGTGGGTGTCGCTGTTGGGCAGTGTTCCTTTAGAAATACGCATGACTTGCGCTCTTTTTAATGACATAATTTATAATATTTGTGTTGTTTTATATGCATTATGGATTATTTTCTCATCCTATTTTTTTTTTTTTTGAGGAGGCACTGCCTCCCTTGCCTACTCGGAGGAAACGCCCCTGCCATAGATATACATAATAAAGGCTAGATGTCTCATCTGCACTGCTGGCCAATGGAGGTCGACGTCCGCACCTGGCCATTATTAAAGGTGTCACGTGAAGGCTTCTTGACTCCAGGGAGTGTTGATTGCTTTGATACAATGTTTCATTGACACATTACTGACACATACAAGAAAACCTTTTAAATTCCAAAATTATAGAACATCTCCTCCTATATTAATAATATTGAGCAAAACACATGAAATAACACTTAATTT
Source organism: Megalobrama amblycephala (assembly GCF_018812025.1). NCBI lineage: Eukaryota > Metazoa > Chordata > Actinopteri > Cypriniformes > Xenocyprididae > Megalobrama > Megalobrama amblycephala. Next base: position 61,438,864 of record NC_063044.1, on the reverse strand, counting down.
TAACATTTATCCTCCTTTAACAGTCAGAAACAAAGCATGCTGGTAACTAGAAATCTGCTGTAACATTCACATTCATATGGGAACATGTATGTGCAATATATGTACACAATAATGGATAACACTTTGTGAATATTACATGTAATGTTATTTTTGTCTTCATTTCTAAATATTTTCTATGTATCAATAGCCATACATGGTCAATGCATATATTGCAGTATATTGAAAAATATAAGAATTTTTTTCTCAGACATGTAAATGTAATATATCGCATATATATTTATTTATATATATATATATATATATATATATATATATATATATATATATATATATATATATATATTTTGCAAAATATTCCCATATATTTTGTTCCATAAGGGTCCGCATGAAAGACACACAGCTGGCAGACCAACGTTAAACTCTAAAAGGGTAGGAAATTAAATCAAATTTAATATGGAAGATTTTAAATGTGACATGATGATTGACAGGATGCAGTGAGTGACAGAGCTCTCCATTAGTAGTTTGTCCCAAAGATTGCATGGTCTTCTGCTACACACTCGAAAGTATGGATTTTTTCTTCACAAAAAGAGTACATACTTTTAGGCCAAAGTATAAGTAGGCGATTTGGGATGCAGCATTTGTTTCAGGGATTTATTGTGGTGAAATGCTCTGGCCATTAGAGGTAGCTGTTCTGTAAAGTTTCCAGCTCAACACTGTCCCCTAGTGGTCAGGAGTATTTCTGTTGGGATGTGACTATGTTTATTTTAAATGTTTGTTTGCTTTGCAAATTTGTGTTTGTCAAATTATGTTTATAGCCATATTTTATTTGCACAAATAAAAGAGGACACACTCATGCAGAACAAGCCTGTGTTTATTCATTTTAAATAATTGTTACTGAAGCTGTGGACAATCACATGGGTCTCAGATTAATAGGCAGGCAGGCAGGCAAAACATCTTTGCATCAGAATGCACTGATTAATATATCTTTTTTTTGCATTTAGGTTTATATAGATTGGTGCATGTTTTTAACATGTATTTCGTCATAGATCTGGATAAAATCTTTTTCAGGGCTGCACAAAGGTCAACTGCATGTCTCCACGGATGTCTAAAACATCAATTCTCCTCCAGTTTAGTGTAACGATGCTTGTAAGTGTGAGTTTTTTCACCATTAACAAACACTTCGTATTGATGATGACTGCAAAAAATGGTGACCTGAAATGCACAATGACAAATATGTGAAACTGTACAGTCATTGTCCATTGTATTTACAGTCATATTTCTATATTGTCCACTTTAACAGGCATCATAAAAGCTGTAGGCTACATGTAGCTTACACCTACCTGCATCAGTGCTCCCCTTTTATATGGCAAGAGCTCAGATCGTTCCTCTGCACCCCACTTCCCATCCTGATAAGTGTTGCGCACAACCACATTCTCATCAAAACGAGGACTGTAGGCAAATGCAATTCCATGTTTGTGCCGTAGACTAATCACTACTCTGTTGAACAAAGAAAATGAGAAGAGAATTTTATATATATATATATATATATATATATATACTGCATATAGTGATCAGGTAAATTGTCATTATGACACTCCAACAGTAATAAAGAATATTACAACCATTTTAAAACAGCAGATTTATCCTAATCAACGAACCTCCCAGAATACGTAAACATACAAAGTCTGTTGTACTGACAAATGCTTAGTTAGTATAGTTCACTTACACTACATTTTTAGTTATTAAAAATAACTGGAGGGAGTACTTGATAATTTACTTTAAATAAAATGTAATTGTTACCGTGGTTGTGTTTTGTATGCTGAATGTTTAAGTCTCAAGTGTGACTCGAGCATGATCAATTACAAAATATTATCACAAATATGGAAGAATTATATCAATTCACTTTTAAAAGCAACCTGCTTGTTACATCTTTCTTTGAAACCAAAGTTCCAAGTGCCCAACCAAAGGGAACACTGATCCCCATAATAGTGAGTTCAAACTAAAACCTTTTAGGAAAATCAACATCTATTTATGAAGTCAATTTATGTGATGTTCTCTCAAATTTTTCAGTTGTGTTCAGGGTTTCCGCGGGGTCATAAAAAGTCATAAATTTAACAATAAGAATTTAAGGCCATAAAAAGTCATAAAAACATCCGGATTTTCCATACAAGGTCATAAAAAACATTTAGCCACGTCTTAAATTGATATGCTCGTCCATTAATTTGTTCTTCCATCAAAATGCGCTCGTGGCGGCAATGGCATTCATTTGTTTCGCCTGTTGTAGTTCTGTATGAGGAATCTGGGTGGTATCACACTGGTATCACAGCGTTCCAGAACTACAAGTTCCATGCGGCAGCATACAGACTTGTCGGAAGGGCGTTCACAGAAACCCGCGCGAACTCCGAACAAACTGTATCATACTGAGTCACTGCTTAGTTTAATTGAAATCATCCTGGCTATCACAATGGGAAAATGTACCTTTAACGATCTATGGCTTGAAGACTGTGCGTTTAGTAGCTGGCTCAAGCCCGTCGCTAACAATCGGTATCAAGCCCTATTGCACTCTGTGTAAGAAGACGTTGGAGCTGTCTAGTTTAGGCATAAAAGCCTTGAAGTCGCATGCAAAGTCGGAAAAGCATATCGTTGCTGTAAAAGGCCTGAAGCGGGTGCAGGCGATCCGTCAGTTTTGTTCGGCTCCGTCACTAACGTTACCCGGTCCAAGTACAGCGCGGGATTCCGTTTCTGTCGCATCCAGTGCCACACACAGTGGTTTCGGATCAACCTCCACACTGAAAGCGGAGGTCCTGTGGGTGTTGAATACTGTGACCAAACACCAGTCGTACAACGGGAACGAGGATATTGCCGAACTTTTCCGAACAATGTTCCCAGACTCTGACATAGCCAAAACATTTACGTGCGGGAAAGATAAGACCTCATACATCACCCGGTTTGGCTTGGCAGATTATATTAAAAAAGACCTCATCTCCAAGGTCTCGGGGCCTTATGTTCTCATGTTTGATGAAAGCTTAAATCACACAAGCAAGAAGAAACAGCTGGACATACACGTTCGGTTCTGGAATGACGACAAGGTGCATTCCCGGTACCTGGGATCACACTTCATTGGCCATTCCACGGCCCAGGATTTGCTAAAGCACTTTAAAGTAAGTAATTAAAGTTTAATATGTAAAACAAATATGATTTCTAGTGCTGCATGTAATATTTGAAATAATTTCATCTTCAAACCTACGACTATGAATAGCCTAAAACCTGTGTTTGATCCATTTATTCAAACCAATTTGGAGAGTAGGGAAACCGTTATGTAATAATATATGTTAATGCTCTCTACTCTGCACCACTCTAGCTAGGGCTGGGCGATATATCGCATGAGATTGTCACGCGCATTTCGTCAGTAAAGCCGGTTCCCTGATTACCGCTAAATCGCCATCACCTGCTTTAAAATGGAGCGGCATTTAATAAACAGAGCCGTAGATCACTGAAAAGCCACGCAATATCACGTTCATTATCGAAGGCGATTCATCTGCGATAATGAACGCGATATTGCGTGGCTTATCAGTGATCTACGGTTCTGTCTATTAAATGCCGCTCCATTTGAAAGCAGGTGATGTCGATTTAGCGGTAATCAGGGAACCGGCTTTACTGACGAAATGCGCGTGACAATCTCATGCGATATATCGCCCAGCCCTAACTCTAGCCATACTCTTTTGAGAAAATAGAAAAATATCTATATATAATATAACTATATATAATCTAAATCTTTTAATTTGTTTCATCAATTGCATGGCGTGGTTGTATTTTCAGAAACAGCCCACATGGATAACTTGAATAGAAACAGACATGTAGGCCTAGTCAAACATTATACTTGCTTGAACTTGAAAAGTGCAAAAGTGTGTGTGTGTGTGTGTGTGTGTGTGTGTGTGTGTATGTGCATGTGTGTGTTATCAATTAAGTGGTATATTTATTTATCCTCATCTTTTTATTTTTTCCCCTCAAGGAGTGTGTGCAGCAGCTGAATCTCAGCAGGCTGGTCTCTGTATCGATGGATGGGCCCAATGTAAATTTAAAGTTCTTTGAGCTTCTCCAATCCGACTTAAATGAAATGTATGGGGGTGCTCAGCTGGTGTCCGTGGGGAGCTGTGGGCTTCATACTCTGCATAATGCTTTCAAGGCAGGTTTCTCCATGTGGCAGGTGGAAAAGCTGTTAAGAGCAATGCACATACTCTTTAACAATGTTCCAGCGAGGAGGGAAGACTACGTGACAGTCACAAAGTCATCAGTGTTCCCGCTATCATTCTGTGGCCATCGATGGTTGGAGAACCTGCCTGTGGTAGAGAGAGCTCTGGAGGTCTGGCCTTCACTTCAGCTGTATGTGGATGCGGTGAAAAGAAAGGAGCTGCCAAACCCTGGTACAGGCTCGTATGATACAATAGAGGCCGCTCAAAAGGATCCCCTGATCTTGGCAAAGTTGCATTTTTTTGCGACCATCGCCCGTACCTTTGACCCCTTCCTGAAGAGGTACCAGACGGATGAGCCAGTAATGCCATTCCTTGCCAAAGACTTGGCTGAGTTGATCAAGGTAATTTAAAAATAACTTTTGTGCTTGTCTGGCTCCTCAGCTACTATAATTAGGTATGAGTATTATATGTATTATATACACTGTGTTTAATGGATGAAATTCTTCAACCTTTGTTAATTTTTTTTCTTTGTTAAAACTGTGACATTACTGCATGAAAAATATGGATGTAGGGCACTTACATTTTTCATCTGGATTTTTCTTCTGACAGAGTATACTGAGGCGGTTTGTGAAGCGAGAAGTCCTGCAGGACATTACAAAACTACAGCTCACCAAGCTGGACTTGAGTGAGAAGAAGAACTTGCTCCTCCCACAGAAAATTGACATTGGCCTAGGTGCAGATAAAGCCCTGAAGGTATTATGGTCAATTTTGAAGTTGTAGTTTGAAGTAATTTTAGAAATTTTGGTCAGGATACAAGAAGCAGGAATCATTGTGTTGTACATTCTACTTACTTGTGTTTTTATTGTACATCCCTCTTCAGGACACTAAAATATCAGATCTCAGAGTCCTTGAATTTAGAAGGGACTGCGTGCAGGGGCTGACTAATATAGTCAGAAAAGTGCAGGAGAAGAGCCCACTCAAATACGCCACTGTTAGGCAGATGGCCTGTCTGGACCCCTCTAACATGTTCAGAGACCCAGACAGGTGCAAGGAACAAATGAAATGTCTGGTGCAGACCTTTCTACAGGCAAAGCAGCTGGCAGGAGGTGTATCTGCTGGTAGGAGTAGTTCTGGAAGGGGCTTTGACCAAAGTTAGAGTACCACACTGAATTATACTAATTATATAAGTGTTTATTAGACTGTGTTTACAGCATTATATTTAACTGTGGCATCTTACAGACATTTGCTACATTTATATACCTTTTCTCTTTTCCCATCAGGGGTATTTTTTAGGTGGATCTCTAGCTTTTGTCATTTCCTCTTGTAATGGTCCTGCACCTGCTCTGTGTGCAGTGGCTCATGATTTAGGATTATTTTACATAGGGTTTTCCTTGCTTAAAGTTTAGGTGCATCACCTGAGTGTTTTTAGGAAGCACATAAACCTAATTAGTGTTAACACATTTGAGAAAATAAATGTAAAAATTAGAAGGTGGCTTATAGTCTCAAAATGAAAGGTATCCTGACAACAGTAATCAACAAAACAAACTGGATGAGTGAACATGCAGGTGTTGCAGATTAACACATTTTCTGGTCATGAGTTTAAATTTGTATTTATCTGAGTTTAGTGACATAGAGTTTCTATGTCCTCTGAAATCTTAGGAAAAAACCTGAATTTAAACCATCATAACCAAATGTTATTGTAGTCTTTATAGAGGTTAAAGTGGATCAATATATCAATATAATTGTAACTAATTCCCTTTTGTAACATGTTTTTTTTTTTTTTTTTTTTTTTTTTTTTTTAGGGGATGTCATTCTACAACAGTTTGAGGCTCTCCTGACTCTTGAGTGTAGGAATGAAGAGTTTCTCTCCTTCCAGCCAATGGTAAAACGGCTGGACACCTTCTTGTGCGGCTGTTTAAGCCGTGCCTATCCAGTGGCTTGGGCATTTTGCCAGAAGCTGCTCCTCCTTTCTCATGGACAAGCTTCAGTTGAAAGGGGGTTCTCTGTGAACAAGGAGGTTGAGACTGACAATATGCAGGAAGAGACAATGATTGCACATAGACTTGTGTGTGATTATGTAGATTTGCACGGTGGGGTGACCAAAGTTCCCCTCACAAAGGAACTGCTGGTATCGGTGGGTGCAGCCAGGTCGAGGTACCGCATTTTCCTTGATCAGCAGCGTGCAAGGAAGGAGAGTGAAGCAGGGACACAGAAAAGAAAGCTGGCAGAGGAGTATTTGACCGACCTTAAGAGAAAGAAAACCACTGTTCAAGAGGTTTCCACCTGTCTCGCCAGAGAGGCTGACATGCTGGCAGAGGAAGCAGAGGGCAAATCGGGTTCAAAGATGGCCCAGCTCCTTTCAAAATCAAACGCCCTCAGGCGGGCAAGCAAGGAGAAATTGGCTGAGCTGAAAAAGGTTGAGGAGGAGATCACCATTAAAGGAGACGAACTGAGAAAAATGTAGACAGACACTGACTGATTGACTGACTGACTGACTGACTTGTTATTTTGGAAAGTAATGCCATAAAATAATTGTTAATTTACAATGTTACTTCACAATGTTACAATTAAATGTAGACACACTGACTGACTGACTTGTTATTTTGGAAAGTAATGCCATAAAATAATTAATTTACAATGTTACAATTGTTAAGTGTTCCTGTGTTCTTGATACTCAAGAAAAAGAAGGCGAAGGCTTCAGTTTCTTAATCTTAAGAAATAATAGAATTACTCTTTAAATAATAAAACTTGTTACTTTCAATGAAAGTCAATAATAAAGACTTTTGAAAGGAATTTTAATGACTGAAGTTATTTATTATTTATCGTAATTCGTGTAGGTCATAAATTCAAATCATAATGGTCATAAAAAGGTCTTAAAAAGTCTTAAATTTGACTGATTAAACCCTGCAGAAACCCTGTGTGTTGACAATTCAACATTCAAGAATATGTTAACAGTTCCACGCTGAGCACAGAACACAACTGTACAGCACAAACGGTTTCCTAACAAATCCTGCAGTATCCACATTTTGTTGAGAAACAGGAAGTAGAATGTTATTTGAACTGCCTCCTCTCAACCTGCTCAACATTTTGAGTGTCACAGAGTGATCTGAGGTCACTGTGATTATCGCACGATCTCAAGTGTGGACTGGGATTATATGCCAGAGAATTGACATTGTCAAACCTATTTGCTTGGGGACTGATGACTCCGTGGATGATGATGACTTTGCCAGGCTGAAGTCCACCAGGGATGACGCTTTTGTACGGGACCATCTGATTGTTTGTCAAAATAATTAAAGATATTTATATTAATATTTATATGTGTATAGAATATTAACTATTTAATCCCTTGCCAAACTTTAAGTCAAATCCACTTTGAATAATCCTTAAAGAAATCATTGTATAGTTTCACTGTAGTGCACTGATAAAATAAATGTTTTTTTACTACCAGTACTAGTGCTGGTTTAAACCACAAGCATTCCTCATTGTCTTATGATGATTTATGTCACCCAGAGTTAATATTAGAGATTTATATAGTCTGTAAAACATTTCCGATGACTTACAAAAGATCCTGAACATGCAGCATGAGGCGGCTGTGAACAAAAGGAGAAAAACGCAGGTAAGTACATTTGTTTTTAAAGGGGAGGTATAATGCTATTTCATGCAAACACGAGTTGGACATATGATGGAGTATTTCTGTGCCAAATCCACTACTTCTGGTTTCGGTAAAAAATTGAGAGAGATTTTTTTCAAGTGTGTCCTATATGACGTCAAAAGATAGAGGAATTCCTTGTACAGGCACTTCTCCATGATAAGCGCGCACACACACACACATATCACCCACAGCAAGAGCAAGAGCACGCCCATCAACGCGTTTGTTCGGGATACAGAAGCCGAGAGATTTTTCAACAATGGCTGTGTCCCAATTCAGGGGCTGCATACATCAGCGGTCTCATTTAAGAAAATAACCATTAGATTGCAACGTAAGAAAGAAATTACAATATTTTACACCTCACAATGAATATCAGTCAATTTTATTACTGTTACTTTTCTTAAATAAGACATCCTTGATGACGTATGCAGCCTTCAAGTGTGACCTCCGGAGGACGAAGCGTCCGAAATGAGACGCAGCTCCTGTCACCAAAGGAGTGTGTTTTTGGTTGTGAGGGAAAGATTACCTTTTTCAGCTTCCCAAAGAACTCAGCGTTAAGGGAACAGAGGATGAAGTTTGTTTTGCCAGGGCAGCAACGGATTTGTGCACGTATGTTTGTTTGTTCCCGGGATTTCGGTGATGAATGGTTTGTCCATCTTTTGTATTATAATGATGTTGCAGCTAACAGACATCTCGCAGAAGCTGTGAGCGCTCGTGACTCGTTAGCTCCGCCCACAGCACTAACGGCAGACACGCCTCCAGGATCTCGGAAAGACTCGGTTTTAGCGCATCTATATTCATAAATATGATAAGAGATATGAAGGATGCATTGTTACTCTACATGTACTCAAGATTAACATGAGATTGGCAGAAACTGTGTGTTATACCCCCACTTTAATCTTGAGGTTCTTACACTGGAAGCAACAAACCAAATGTTTCAAATTCATTTGTCCTTCTTGTAAGTTCAACAATGTGTCTTAATGTGAGTGTTTGGACTATGTCAAAAAAAGAGCGAGGCATCAGTTTACTATCGGGGATTTATTGTCACATCACATCCAGTGTAGACAGCATGACTGATTGTAATGGGTTAAGTTTTCTTTTGTCAGCTCGCGCCACTCACGTCCAGTGTAGACACGGTGTTACAGTGTGTTTGTAATAAATGTCAAACAGCATTTCACAAGAGGGCTCCGAGCTCGGTATTTGGCCCGAACCCAAAGTACTTCCCCTGTATTTCTGGTTAGGAAAGTAACCAGGCAAGTGTGAGGAGATGGAGAGTGGTGGAGGGATGCTAAAAAAACTGTTGAGGAATATGTGCGAGTCAAATTATATGGGTATGTTTGGCATATGTCTTCCCCAGTGTTTTAAGTGGAAAAATGGTGCTCCCATACTCCCAATGCTCAGTTCAAAACGTATTCCTGAAAGGGTTAGTTCACCCAAAGCAGAAAATTCTGTCATTTATTTCTCACCCTCATGCCGTTCCACACCCGTAAGACCTTCGTTCATCTTCAGAACACAAATTAAGATATTTTGGTTGAAATCCGATGGCTCCGTGAGGCCTTCATAGGGAGCAATGGCATTTCCTCTCTCAAGATCCATTAATGTACTAAAAACATATTTAAATCAGTTCATGTGAGTACAGTGGTTCAATTTTAATATTATAAAGCCAAGAGAATATTTTTGATGCGCCAAAAAAACAAAATAACATCTTATATAGTGAAAACACTGCTTCAGGAAGATTCGGAGCATAAATGAATCAGTGTGTTGAATCCGGAGTTCAGAGCGCCAAAGTCACGTGATTTCAGCAGCTTGGCGCACCAAAAATATTCTCCTCGCTTTATAATTTTAATGTTGAACCACTGTACTCACATGAACTGATTTAAATATGTTTTTAGTACATTAATGGATCTTGAGAGAGGAAATGTCATTGCTCCCTATGGAGGCCCCACGGAGCCATCGGATTTCAACTAAAATATCTTAATTTGTGTTCTGAAGATTAATGAAGGTCTTACAGGTGTGGAACGACATGAGGGTGAGTAATAAATGACAGAATTTTTATTTTTGGGTGAACTAACCCTTTAAGAAGGGAGGGCACGGCAGGTTTCTGTACATGCAACTTGTCGGAAGTGCCGGTATGCAAGGAAAACTGGTGGTACGCTAAAGGTAAAAATAGGGAAAGAGATATGTCTTTCCCAGTGCTTGAAGTGGAAACTTCTGATGCTGAGACTTTTCCTTAAGTCTTTCCTTTAGATCTGTTTTCCCTCACAATCTAAAGATATGTGAATTACAGATGCTAAGTTGTCTAAAGGTGTGAATGTGTGTTTTACTGCCTATGGATGGATCCGTGGCTGAGTTTTTTTTTTTTTTTTTTTTTTTAAACATTGTGCAGAGGTTCCATGAATGTCTATATTGGACATGCAAATGATAAGATATAAACGTGCCAAATTAAATGGAAATATTTCTCATTTCAGTAATGCGTATGAATGAATTTCACTAAGGTTGATCAATGTTTTTCATTTCATTAATGTTTATAAGAGACATTTCAATAATTATGGCCTATATGGTCCCTCACAATAAAATGTGTTTTTTTTTTTTTTGTTCTCACCTCAACACGCTGGAAGGCAACTAAACTCAGTTCCACCTTTCCAACAATGCGGAATGTGTCCGCCCAAGAGAATGGCATACGGTGCTCGAACTCCGAAAAGGGTTTCCCATTGGTACTTATCTAAAGCCAGAAACACAGTAATTTTTCTTGTAAAAAAAGGCATGTAGTGATGGATGATAGAGTATTTAACTAAAAACAAACTATTTACTGACAGAAAAGCACCTTGTAAGATCCCTGGGTGACGAAGATCTGCAGCGCAAATGTCTGGCCTCTTGGGAAGGGAGTTTGGGACTTGTTTTCCTCTGAGCCCCAGATACCTTTCTGAAAGGTGTTGTGCACTACATGCCCAGACCCTCCATCATAGCGAGGGTTAAAGTGCAGAACATGATCAGACCCATACAAGAAGTCCACATCAAATCTAGAGAAAATGTGTTAGAATAAGAAATAACAAAAGAATATAGTTTATGGTGACTGTACTTTCAAAATACATTGTATTTGGAAAAAATATGTTGCATTTGTTACTTTGACTTTTTAAGAAACGGCAATTACATAAAGTGTAAAACATAAAAAAACCTTTATTGTAAAACTATGGTTGATGAGATAAAGCACAATCATATCAGTTTATGAGTCTGTTACTCACCTGTTGGCATCTGGCAAAACTCGGCCACATACAGTAATAATCATTCCATCCTTCAGTCCTCCCTGGATCGGAGTAGTGAATGGGACACTCTGTGTGAAAAGATTTTATAACAGACAATCCATAAAATGTGTGTTTGTACATCTTGATGCACTTGTACTACTTGCAGTATTTTTATTCTGTGATTATTAATGAGAATAAAATCCATGGTCAAGCTGGTAATGCTGTTTGTGGAGTTGTTTAATCCTTTGCTAAGATCTTAAAATATTTTATGTCTTTTATCTTCAGCTGATTTAATCTAAAGCTGCGGCTGAAGTCAGATGTAGTTCTTTTGTTTCTGCTTGTCTCTTCTTTTTTCTCTTCTTGTTTCTTTTTCCTTCAGTGATTCTGCTTGTTAACAGCAGGTGTTCATCACTAATGCTCAATCATCACTTAATTGTCTCATTAACTTCAACACTGCTTCAGTGTTACTCTTAACACTCTGTAGATGGGACAACATCCTACACTTAACAGCGTTGATTTAGCCAGTGTTGGTTTGCTCTGAAGGTGTTTTCCGCTCTGAAGGAAATACTATCGCTCTGCTCATGTGCTGTGCACTGTAAAAAAATCCTAATTTTACGGAAAATATTTTTTTTTATGGTCATTTTCTTTTATTTTAAATTATACTCAAAAATCTGTAAAATTACTAACAATGTATGTAAATTAACAACTACAACTAAATTAACAATTACATTATTTTTTCTGTTTTCTTAAATTACAAACAAACGTATGTAAAATTACAAAAATAATCAGTAATTAAACAGTAACAAAACAGTTAAATTATAAAATGGTCAAATGAATAGCAGCCAAAAAACCTGTAGAATTAAAGTAAATTTATTAATTTAAATAAACCTAAAAAACACTGTTATTTTACAGGTATTTCCTGATTTTAATTCAAATGACTGCAGCAACAGAACATGAACACTAACAGATCTCTCAAGATCTCAGCATCTTCAATTATCACAAACCAAACTTTATTTATTTCATCCTAAACTTCTTAATTAGAATTAACAAAGGTTTAGATGTTGATGTCTTATTAAAAGAAAAAAAGTTTGATGTCACCATTATGGAGGAGAGCATTTGCTTTAGTTGAACACTTAACCTTTGACTCTGTGCAATTCTAATGCATGTTTGTTATAGCAAAAAATGCTGTAGAAACTCTGATCAGATGATTTTGGCTTCTCATTGATGATATAGTTGTCATGAAGTAGCCTGATTCACTGATATCACAATAATCAACATATGAATCTCAACAATGGTGACAATCAACAAAAAATTTTGTGACTTTAGTAGCTTGTTTTGTGATTTTCAGAGTTGATCTGAATTATTTTTTTTAATTGTCACCATTGTTGAGATTCATACGCTAATTCTAGATGTCTCTGTAAGTCTGCATGATCTTGACAAAACATTTTCTGCATAATGATTTAATAAAATTGTTTATAGTATCACATCACTGGAATAGTACTGGCATGTAAAACTAATATTAAATATTAATATTAAACAATTTAGTCAGAGATCAGACTCTGATATCAGTGAATCAGACTACTTCATGATGACTAAATCATCACTTAAAAAGTGACCAACATCATCTGATCAGAGTTTCTCTTGCCCTTTTTTTTTTTTTTTTTTTTTTGCTGCTATAACAAACATGTATCAAACACACAGTTAAAGCAGCCAGAGAAATACTAAAGTTAAAGAATCAAGGGTCAAGAGCCCAACTAAAGCAAGTCAGAATGGTGACTTCAAACTTTATTATTTATAATTAAACATCAACATCTAAGCATCTTTACTTATTATAATCCAGACTTTATTTATTTCATACTGAAGTTCTTATTGAGAATTAACAGAGGTTGAGATCTTGAGAGATCTGTTAGTGTTTCATGTTCTCTTGGGTTTCTGTATTGTGTGTTTTGTGGGTCACCATTGTGCTGAAGAGTAGAGCCTGTGCTTCAGTCCAGGATGAGCCAGAAAACATCATTGTTATGCTGCATGTTGCTTTATTTCAGAGGCAGTAACATGTACTGCAGTTACTTTCATTCATGTGTGTTATTTCTGATTAAATGCAAGATTAACATTTCAAAGTTTTGTTAGCATGGATATACAGTACAGTGTTTTTTCTGTAAGAGTGTTTTGCACTTTATTTGAATTAAGATATTTTACATTTATTTTACAGAGTTTGTTTGGCAGCTGTTGCTAAAAGTCATTTGACCTTTTTTTAAGATTATGTTTTGCAGCTAAGGTGTTTTATTGTAATAATTCATTGAATACATGTAAAACAACAGTGTTTTTCTGTAAAAAAAAAAAAAAAAAAAAAGTTTATTGAACATTTCTGTTAAAGTTTTTTGCACTTTATTTAAATTAGAATATTTTACTTTAATTGTAAGGTTTTGTTTGGCAGCCGTAGCTGATAGTCATTGACCATTTTTTATGATTTATTTTTTTACAGTGTGGGCCAATACCTGTCAGGTATTGTCAGTTATGTTTCTGTTCCTTTGTTTTGTATAATTTGGTTTTATTGATATTAAAGTTAATCTTCATTTGGATTCTGCCTTCCCTTATCTCTGAGTTCACCCTTGTGTCTTTAACAAAATATTCTTTACAACCAATCATAAAACAATTCAGTGAGTTCACATCAGAGTGCTGAAAACATGGAAGATAAAATAACAAATGAGTTTCTCTTTCAGACTGAAAGAGTTTCATATGGATATGGCTGAACTTGAGCAGCAAGCAATAATTCTACCATCCCACAAAGTTTCATGTCTGTACGCAAATAAACATCCACATAATGTCCACTGTAGTTATTTAGATTTTTTTGTATATTGATTTCTCATCTGAGGCTTAAATTTGAATCTATATATATATATAGTTGCAAGAAAAAGTAAATGAACCACTTGCAGAATCTGTGAAAATGTGAATAATTTTAATAAAATAAGAGAGATCATACAAAATGCATGTTATTTTTTATTTAGTACTGTCCTGAGTAAGATATTTTACATAAAAGATGTTTGCCTTTAGTTCGAGACAAAACAATAGCTGAACTAATTAAAATAACCCCATTCATAAGTATGTGAACCATTGATTCTCAATACTGTGTGTGGTTACCTGATGATCCACGACTGTTTGTGTGTTTTGTGATGGTTGTTCATGAGTCTCTTGTTTGTCCTGAGCAGTTAAACTGAGCTCTGTTCTTCAGAAAAATCCTCCAGATCCTGCAGATTCTTCAGTTTTTCAGCATCTTCTGCATATTTGAACCCTTTCCAGCAGTGAGATTTGTGTTTTCATACTGAGGACAACTGAGGGACTCAAACTCAACTATTAAAAAAGGTTCAAACATTCACTGATGCTCCAGAAGGAAACACGATGCATTAAGAGTGGGGTGAACACTTTTGAATTTATAGATCAAGGTAAATTGCACTTAATTTTTCTGCCGGGAAACATGCAAGCATCTTCTGTTGGTTCTGAAGGGCAGTACTAAATGAAAAACAATGATATTTAAACAAAATAAGAAAAATTGGGACATCTTCATCCTGTTCAAAAGTTTTCAACCCCCGACTCTCAATGCATCGTGTTTCCTTCTGGAGCATCAGTGAATGTTTGAACCTTTTTTAATAGTTGAGTTTGAGTCCCTCAGTTGTCCTCAGTGTGAAAAGATGAATCTCAAAATCATTCAGTCACTGCTGGAAAGGGTTCAAATATGCAAAAATGCTTGAAAACTGATGAATCTGCAGGACCTGGAGGATTTTTCTGAAGAACAGAGCTCAGTTTAACTGCTCAGGACAAACAAGAGACTCATGAACAACCATCACAAAACATAAAAACAGTCGTGGATCATCCATCAAATTATCAAATATATATTTGTTTCATAATGGTATATTAATTTGTGTCCCAAAAAAAAAAATTAAAACAGTTGGTGACTTACCGGTTTGAAAAACGGCAGTTGTTGATGCAGAGCCATTTTGACAGATTTTGATCTCTTCCAAATCCTAAAATTGATCAAGACAGACCACCACTTATAAAATATCTGGTATCTCCAGTGTAGCTGTGGTTGACTGAAGCTCCACTTTCAGGATTCAGTTTCTCTATCTGAGTTAATATTTAACCACTGTGTTTAAATTGCATGGCCCAAGAACTATGAAGTTCATTCACATAGAGTATTAATGTAAAAACCACAGGCCAACGACAGAATCCAGTCAAACAAGGGAAAGGATTCCTGGCTATAACCTATATCCTGTGCTTCAGGATGATTTCTCTTAAATTATTTGATTTAGATCAAATAGACATTGGTGCTGTTTGATTGACTTCAGTGATAATGAATTGTGTCTGTTACAAAATAATAAATAAGTTAATTAATTAGACCAGATTTTTGGGAGAGAACAAATTTGACTTACAGTCATCTGAAGAATAACACAAACCTTAATTTAGAAATTAAAGTGCAAATCAACAAAAAAAGCGCAAAAATCTATTACATTTTCAGAATTACAGAACAGTTTCAAAACCATCAAAGTTATCAATGACTGCATCAAATGACAAATTTTGAGAAGCATCATTATTGATGACAGCAAGTCCACTGAGACGCTCTTGGGCCATGGTAGACCTCAAGCATGTTTTTTCCTTATTACAACAAAGAGAAATATGAGAAATATAGAATGCCTAAAATAGTCTAACAGACAACAAAGGCAACAAAATAAAGGCTTCATATTGTAATTTATTTGTAGATGTTAGCCAGCAAGCTAGCTAGTTAATATAATTAGCATACCCATTTATTTTTTTCTGTTTTATGCATACAGTGGAAAATGGCATACTTAAATGATTTTAAATCATGAATGCTAGATTATAGTCCTAGTCATGGTCTTTTTCAAAAGACATTTAGTGCACTTTTTTGTGAATTAAAAGCAAGCAGTAATGTAACTGAAATTAAAACATTACTTACATTTATTTTAAAGAAAATAAAGTAAAATTAAATAAGCCGTTAACCACAGTGTCAGTGTTGCCAGTTAAGATGTTCTAAAAAGGCTATTTAAAAAAAACTGCATAAACATCACGGGCTGATCCAGTGATTAACTTGTGATTCTTACCTCTATATTGCTCTTTTTTTCCAATAGGGTTTGGGTCCTTGGTCGTTCGGACTTGGCAAGTTTGACTCAGGAGAACAGACTCGTGAGGACGCAACTCCAGTGATTCTGCAAATGGCACAGCAGCGTACTTGATATACGTCTCTCAACTCACTCCAGCTTCTCCAGTTATCTCTGTATGTAAATTTTAGCCAACAATAAAACCAAATGTGTTATAAAACACCACTCTGCTTCTTTTCGTTTTATTTAAAAAACAAACATATTAATAGCCTCACAAATGTGGTTCAGGCAACACGTTCATTGATTATCTTCAATGTCTGCATACATAGACTATATATTTATAACAAAATGAAATATTAAACAACCCTGCCTCTTTTCGTTTACATTTCAAAAATATTAAACATATTAATACATGTGCATACTCTGATTATCTTCACTGTAATAAAATGAAATATAACATAAAATACAATCCTGTCTCTTTTTGTTAAATGTCAGTTTTAATGATCAGTATTCATATAAAAGGTATAAGATGAATTCTTATACCTTTTATGTATTCTTCAGCAGCCAGTATATAATTTAAAGTCTATGGGTGGTCGAGCTTTCTCTGTTTCAGCTCCACGTTTGTGGAACGCATTACCACCTGTGATTAGAGACTCTCCAACACTGGACTGTTTTAAGAGCTCTTTAAAGACTCACCTTTTTAGAGCTGCTTATTGTACTTGACTATGAAATGTTTTATTGTATTATTAATGTTGTTATTTTATAATCTGTGATGTAGCGCTTTGAGTCTAAGAAAAGCACATTAGAAATAAAATGCATTATTATTATTATTATTATTATTAAGAATATACAATAAGAAATAAAGCAAACAATTCAGTCAAGCGTACAAAATCAGCATTTTAGTAGGATACAAAGGTAAAGTTAAGTAGCCTAAATATATAAAGTTATGAAACGTCACTTTGCCTTCAGCCAAAACGATTTGTCAAGGAACAAATTATAGATTAATGAGACCAAAGACCGCCCGTTAGATAAACAAAAGACAAATTATGTCATGTTTAACCACTACAGAGACATCTGAGCCAGCGGCAAACGTCAGAAAGACTAGCCGAGGTACAGCTGCTCTCGGCTGGGTACATGAGCGCTGAACGCCCGGTGATCGTCTGGATCTCACAACTCTGAAAACGTCAGATCAAATTTTCAGAAAGCCGCTATCTTTATCAATAAACCACAAATTTGAGCTCTAAACCAGTACATTCTCGCCTGAAAAACTCTTAAAACTATATCAGTAATATGTTTAAAGGGGCTCTATGTAGGAATGACACCCAGTCGTCGAAATAGGTACTGCAGTCTAAATTCAAAATATTGTTTGCCCCGCCCCCTCCTTCAAAGACGCAGGTGGCCAGCAGCTTGAGAACACGCAACAAGAGGGAGTGTAACTGACAATGAAAGCTGAGGAGACTTACACACTGTAAGCTGATGAGTTGATTTATCTGTGTTTTAATATGCTGTCGTTCATAGAGATTTTTAGATGGATTCAGAGGCTTTTTAGGTCAAGTAGAATCTGCAATTCTCTGACCCAAATTGTTTGTTGGTTTCCATGGCTGCAATACACAGTGTTTTCCGCTAACTGGGCAACCTGTGATGTCGAAATACTATTGGATAAACTGGCAGCACGGTTTTGCACAGACCAAAACAAAGACAAGTAGAATATCTGGCTGTATCATTGTTTTTCTGAGAAACAAGTAGGTGAACTTAGCATGTTTCCTAAATACCTGCTAACATATTGGGGTATTTTTATGCTTTATTAAAGTAAAAAATTACATATAGCCCCTTTAAATTACGCGGGTTTTCTCCTTTACTATTGATGCTTGCTGATTAGTGCAAGATGCATTCTGGGATACCCAGCTGTGTCAAGTCAGCACAAGCAAAGATCATAGAACCCAAGAGGCGACACTTTGATACTTTTTGGGTAACAGCCACTAGATGGCGCTCCGGTAGCGCGGCCGCCATTATGGGGTGAAAATACTAACTGGAGCATTGAATCCTTCACATCTTACGCAACCAAAATCGGTGAATTTCACTGCCAAATCAGAAGCGCAATAGAACAGTTTTTTAAATTAAGTCACCAGTAAATTGTATGATCCTACAGTAAATGTTGTATTGTCTTATATATGTTTTATTTTACTAGTTGTGGAATCCAACCATTCATCCATCTGAGGTAACGTAGTTAGCCTACCTCGCTGATCTCTTGCACAGTAATGGGAGCATCAATTGCTTCAGAATCCATAATGTTAATCTGGGATAAATGAATCTCTTTTAAATATGCATCTATCTATTCAATATCTAATTCTAATTTATTTTCTGAATATAGCCCTTTATAAAATGAAGCAAAAGCATCAGCTATTTCCTTTGGTTTAAAAATGAAAGGTTTATTAGAGTCCTTAGTCCTTATTTTTTGCACCGTGTTAAGCCCCCTTTTTTTCTGAGCTGGAATGCAAGTACTGCTTTTGCTGCTTCCCAGAGGGTGACCGCTGATACATCTCCGGTCTTATTCGTGTCTAGATAGTATTTGAACTCTGCTTAAATACTGCTGGATGTCCTAACAAAGAAGTTTTAACTGACAAAATTTCATAAGAGCATCCCCTTCCATATCCCAT
Source organism: Megalobrama amblycephala (assembly GCF_018812025.1). Taxonomy (NCBI): domain Eukaryota; kingdom Metazoa; phylum Chordata; class Actinopteri; order Cypriniformes; family Xenocyprididae; genus Megalobrama; species Megalobrama amblycephala. Next base: position 61,420,015 of record NC_063044.1, on the reverse strand, counting down.
ACTAGTGATACTAGTGGTGCATGATCTGATAATGTAATGTTATGAATTTTACAGTCAGTAACTCTGTGCTTCATCTCCCGAAACAAAAAATAGTCTATTCTAGAGTATGAGTTGTGTGGATGAGAGTAAAAAGTGAAATCTCTGTCCCTAGGACATAGGTGTCTCCAGATGTCAATCATCCCTAATTCCACACAGTTGTTCTTCCAGGCCTTACTCATTATAGAAAGGGGTTTATGTGAGAAGGGATTTCTATCTAGTGGGGATAACACACAATTGAAGTCACCTCCCATAAGCAGCAACCCTTGAGCCTTTTCATTAATAAAACTGAACATTTTCATAAACTTGGTATTTGTCTCATTGAGTGCATATATGTTAAACAATGATATCATAACCCCAGACAAAGTGCCATTAATTAGAATAAATCGCCCCTCATTGTCTGCACATTTTGAACTTACACTGAATTGTTCTGATTTATGACACAATATTGCCACCCCCTCCGACGTCCTGATGAGTGTGAGGAAAAAAATACCTGAGAGACCCATGATCTAGACAGTTTCTCTTGTTCATTATCTGAGAGATGTGTCTCCTGTAGAAAAACAATTTGGCTATTCATTTGTTTAAGCTGGTTAAAAATTGTCTTTGTCTTTATAGGGCTATGCAAACGCTTGACATTATAACTCACTATCTTAACCGTAGTCATAATACCATGCAAAAAATTGTCTTTGAGTTGCCAATAGTTAAGTAATTCAAAAGGAAATAAAACATCCCATCCGCTGATGCATAGAACACTTTGAACAACAATGAACAAATCCTAAGACAATAACTTCACTGAGGATTTCAGAAAGGATTTCCAGAGAAAGCTGTTGAAATAAAAACATACATATGAGCAATTCCAGCGTTATGGACGTGACATTTGAGGTCAAAACTTGAAATATAAATTCTCATAGAATGTATTCATTATCAATATATTGAACCATCTCTTTATATTTTCTTAAAAACCTAATCATAGAATTCAGGCATCAGAAAAATATCAGTCTGTACACGTGTTTTATATTTTAGAAGAGGAAAATAAATATGTGTTACGGACGTGACAAAAAAAAAAATGCAGATTTTGGGTGACAACATACTTTGAAGAAATTCTGCGAATTAAAATGCACAAGCCAAAAGAAATAATACCAACTGAAAGGATAAGGGTTGGCTCTCTATAGAACATAAATTATTTATTTTTATTTATTTTTTGTTTTTGCATTTTTGAGGAAAAAGCATCGTTACGGACGTGACAGATCTGAAATCGGCACTTGCCTGACTGTGGAAAATCAGATAAAATGCTTTAAAAACTTTAACAGAGACCTATTTGTCGGTCTCTGCTGGCTATTTAAACCAACAAACTTTTACCTTTGAGACATCAGTACGGTAAGGCTCCACAATTAATCAAATTAACACTGAAATCACTGTGTTATAGATTAGCCTATGTCCACGCGGATCTCTCGTGCTGTTAAATGCGTGTGCATGTTCAAAACTCAATTCGGACATGATACTGCTTGCTAATGTGGTGTTTACTTTAGACCCCGGAACATATAAAATTTCTAAGATACATCTATTAAATATCATATTGTTAAGTTCCGGAGATCGCCGGTTTCCTCTCAGTCCACGGTTAGATGAATTGAGACATTGTCCGATTGTATAAGTGTGTAGGCCTGTGTCTATATAGGACAAACCGTGTGGAGAATGGTATGCAAAACACAAACGTGTCACAATGATCGCAATAGGCCTAATATGTTTTGTGTCAAAATGATCACACTGTTTATACCCATTTTGCGTGGCTGAATGTGCAATCTTGAGTAAAAATAGCTGCGTTATGATTGTCAAAATAATTGCAATATTAGCCAATGCATTGTAAGAATAAGAATAACCGACATGTTATACATTGTCTCAAAATCAAAATTAATACTTTCATTTCATTTATGCATGTTTTACCGAGTTTAATAATGGCTAGCATTTGGATGTTATGAAGATTAAGCAGTAAAACTATGTGTGAAAGTCCAAAAAAAGGTGAGCATAAAGTGCACTGCACACAATATTTTATTTTATTGTTTACTGTGAACATGTCTAATAAATAATTGAAAAAAAAAAATTCTACAAAGGTCAACATTTCTAACTGAATATTATTGACCAAAACAGATGTCCAGGAAAGGTAAGCATACAGTATATATTAATTGCTTATTATGAACATGAATCATTATTAATAAAAGTATTAAAAAATATGTAAATTAATTTTATACAGAATCTTTACTTTTTACATGTTACTAAATATTGTAAAGATGTTTAAATTATCAAATATGAACGCAGTTAAAACATGAATCAAGGGAAAACAACAAACAATGCAAAATATCAAATTAATGAGAACCTATGTGATTAATTAGATGACTTCTGTTTGTTTGTTTTTTCCTCTCTATTCTGCAAAGACTGCCTCTTCAAAGTGATACCTCCCTCTGTTGTCTACTTTTGGGTTGAAAGTATTAATCACTTGGTCAGGTGTCACCCAAGCTTTATCTTCCATCACAGGTAAGATGTAGACAAATCCAGCACTGTCGTTCCTTCTTAAGAACCTTATTTCCACTGCCTCCTGGTCTCGGTTGTTAACAAGTCCGACAAACTGTCTGAATGATTTGTTTGCCTTGAACTGGACCAAGACACAGTCTCCAGTTTTAATTGATCTCCAGTTGTTCTTTGCAGCTGCTGACTGGAGCTCAGAGGACTGGTGTCCAGAACTTTCAGCAGATGTGATTTCTGGAAGCAGAAATGTATGGACACCTGACTGTTCTGCCTCGGAGTAGATTTTATGTCGCACTTCTCCCCATGAGACTGGCTCAATTGTGATGGACTGACTGAGTGCCCGAAACAGGTGTGGTACTGGCCCATCTATCAATCAGCCTATGATGCTCTATAAAATCTGTGATTTCAGTGGATGCAATCAGTTTGATTTTAGTGTTTGGGCAACTTTTCCTTGCAGAATCTACAAATGAAGCAGCATCCGTCACAAGGATAGCCTGTCTGCTGAGGACATCAGTGTTAACAGCACGTTTCACTGTTGCTCCCACACCATCCACTGCACCTTTGCCGTGGCTTGTGGCAAAGAAGTGCCACTGTACTCTTAAAGATGGAAACAGCTCCTTGAATGTGGTTGACAGGAAACACCAGATGAACTTGTTTTTAAACTGAGAGGCAGCTCCATCACTAAATATGTGCATCACTCTCATTGCAGGATGTTTCTCTTGAATGTCTTCCACAATCTTTGTGAGAAATGCTGCCACAGACCTCTTGTCGTGTTCCAGGCTGTCACTCACTATGGCACATGACTCTGGATCTCCATCAGACCACAGAACAGAGGGAAACACTGTGACCTGCCTTTGATGCCAGTGTGCTGACTGGATCTGATCCTGGTAAGCAGCGGTGTAGTTTTCGGCAAAATCTACCTGCAGCACCACAGTTTCCTTGTCTGATTTTGCTTGTAATTTTTTGGCCTGGAAAAATGTGCTTTGTTTTCTCTTAACAAAACAGTGATGCAGAAATTTTGTAGCAGCTGCCTTGAGAAAACCAAGTACATCACCTAGTGTGCCACTCCTCTGGACCTTATTCGGCAGCTTGCCATGTGTACCAGGTCACATTCATTTGTTTTTCTTCCTCTGGGATATTACTGAGGACATGCATTTCCAGCAGCTTGCCATTCATGCATTCAGCACACTGACCTAACATACAGTGGGGACTGTCTGGATTGCAGGCCACAGCTTCAACAAAATTCTGTGTGCTCTGGAATGCTTGCCTTGGAATAATATGTTGTACACAATCCAGGGCCAACTTAATGTTTTCATGGTAACGGCAAAGACAAACATTTCTTGGAGTATCTGAACACCGGAGTACATGAGATGGTCGAAGCTCAGCAAATTTAGATTTCCCAATTATAGACTCTGGATGTTCAATCTTGAAGCAGCGGTAGGCCTCTAGAATAGACATTGTTAAATGCCGTTTCTGGATTTTCTTTTTTACTCGTCCCTCTATGACTGTGACCACATCCCTCATCCCTGGTGCTTGCCTTGAGATGTCATCTCTCTCATAGAACTCCCTGACTTTATCATATGTAGTAGTTGTGCTGGTCATACTATTCATTTTCTTTTTTTCTGGAAGAAGGCACAGTGATGTTGCGATTTTTTTTTTTTTTTATATTACTGTACATTTTTTTTCAAGGGCTGCTAGGTAAAGCTTGAAGTGCTCGTTTTACTGCCTTGCTCAGAGACTGTCTTGATTTATATGGTGAATTCTGTGGGGACTCCTGGAAAGCAGCAATCTGTGACTTCTTCAGTAAACGCCTTTTTTTTCTGTCTTAGTCTTGCAAGCTTCCTGACACTTTCTGCTTCTTGTTTTGATTGTGTTTCTTTCTTTCTTTGTCTTTCTGCTTTTTTTCTGTTCCTTTCCTGTTCCTTGAAATTTTCATTATCCCTCTTCCTCTCTCGGAATGCCCTTTGTCTTTCAGCATTATTTTTTGCCATTGCGTACTGTAGGATGAGATGTATATGTAAATTAATTTTATTGTTGTTTCTTTGTTATTGTATTTGTTAACTGGTTATTTTTGTTGTTGTATTGTTAATTACTGTTATTAACATTGATATTTTGTAATAAGAAATAGTTAAAACTGACTAAGCTGATTCTTTCATGGCCATAGTGTGTTCGGTGTAACCAGCATTTATTCAGACACCTTGTAGTTTAAAAATGGTAAAATATGACGAGAATTTATTCTGTGTCAGAAAAAAATTAATCGTAATTATGTCAGATAACACTTAAGCAAAACATAGTCAGGTCAAAGTGTCTGAATAATTTTTGGTCCCAAATGTTTAACAATTTTACTGGTAGTCCACTGTATGAAGAATTTTTTTAGGTGTAATGTGTCACAATTTACTTTATTTTGCTATCCTCACTTACATAAATTGACTATAGTGTCCTGCAATAATTATGTATATAGTATTTTATACATAATTTCAAATATTGAAGATTCATCGTATAGACGTCGTATAGAGGTAAGGACGACGGCTCATTAACCACTAAAAACGGTCGATGGAATGCGATGTTTACCAGACGTTACGATCTTTCACAGACGTCTCCGCGACGTACGTGTGCTATCTGGGTACAGTCGATCGTAAACGGTGGTTTGCTTATTTTAAATTTGTTGCATTTCAACTGGTTCTTTGATTTTCTGTACACGACAGTGACTCTTAAAGTTTAAGTCTCAGCTCAGTATTTGTTTTGATAGCGTGAGAATGCATAACTGTGTGATGACATGTATCCGCTTACGTAAATCCTTGTTTACTCTCAGTATTTCCGCTCTCGTTATCTGCTGTTGTTTTTACTTCATTTTAAAGAAACGCATTAATGGTGTATGGCTGTGCAATGTATTTTGTATAACTAATTGCTTATGTATATCAGTTGTTTTATTGTTTATGTATATCAATTGTTTTATTTGATGATAGTGTGATTTGTTGAAACGTAATATTCATAATGGTGATACATGGGTGGTGGTTTGCTTATTTAAATTTGTTGCGTTTCAAACTGGTTCTTTGATTTTCTATACACGGTAGTGTCTCTTACTGTGTGTTCACACCGCCGGCGGCGAGAGCGTCAAAGTGACGCTAGTCATTCATTTTCAATGAGAGCCGGCGGCGAGCTCCGGCGAGAGCGGCGCGGCGCGTCTTGGACGGTGAGAGCGTCGAGGAGAGTTGAAATCAGGTTAACTTTATGGTAATGAGCTATGACGCGGTTCGGCGGCAACCAATTGGAATGTAGAGGTCCTCGCTTGAGAGGCTTCCGATTGGTTGACGCGACTTGTCATTTACTTTGACCCTCCCGTCGGCGGCGGTTTGAACGAACAGTACAGCGTTGTTGGCAGGGCGGCCAAGGCGACTGTTGACGCTCTCGCCGGCGGCGGTGTGAACGCACGGTTAAAGTTTGTTAAATCTCAGCTCAGTATTTGTTTTGATAGCGTGAGCAAGCACGACCGCGTGATGACGTCGTATCCGCTTACATAAATCCTTTGTTTAAACTCTGTATTTCCGCTCTCGGTTTCCGCTGTTGTTTTTACTTCATTTTAAAGAAACGCATTAATGCTGTATGGCTGTGCAATGTATTTTGTATAACTAATTGCTTATGTATATCAGTTGTTTTATTGTTTATGTATATCAATTGTTTTATTTGATGATAGTGTGATTTGTTGAAACGTAATATTCATAATGGTGATACATGGGTGGTGGTTTGCTTATTTAAATTTGTTGCGTTTCAAACTGGTTCTTTGATTTTCTATACACGGTAGTGTCTCTTAAAGTTTGTAAAATCTCAGCTCAGTATTTGTTTTGATAGCGTGAGCAAGCATGACTGCGTGATGACGTCATATCCGCTTACGTAAATCCTTGTTTACACTCTGTATTTCCGCTCTCGGTTTCTGCTGTTGTTTTACTTTCGTTTTAAATGAGCGCCTTAATGGTGTATGTGTATTTTGAATTCGGCTAAACACTTTGGAATAATGTATTGCTATGTTATATATATAATTGTTTTATTTTATTTGTATGTTTCATATCAATTGTTTTATTTTTAATCGTGGTGTTATAGATTTGGAGATAGTATAAATGGGGTATTGGTACAATGTTATGGTCAAACTGGGGAAAACAGATATTCAGTATTTGATTAATAAATGGGTATGTTTTGATGTATATGCAATTTGAACCAATTCGACAATCGTATTTTATATTAATCTTTTGGATAATATATTTGTTACAAATATTTATTTGTTACAAACAGCCATGTTAAGCCTATTGTCTTACTGTAATCATATTTAGTCGCAGTTGGTGATATACCATTAAATACACATCAATTGGAAAATATACCCCTCCCACCACTTCTGGGTGTGTCATAGCCGAGGTAATGACGCTATACTGGGTTATGCGTATTTGTCGTCACTATAACGCTTTTACTACCACCGATGTCAGATGGTGTGTTCATGCTAGGGCTGTAGTCAAGTCCACCTTTGTCGAGTCCAAGTCAAGTCCAAGTCCAAAAGGTTCGAGTCCAAGTCAAGACCGAGTCCAAAGAGGTTCAAGTCCAAGTCAAGTCCAAGTCCAAAAGGTTCGAGTCCAAGTCAAGTCCGAGTCCAAATGAGACAGTCAAGACAGAGACGGAAAAAAAAGAATCCTCTTCAAGACCACGTACATAACTATTGATAATTTATGTCATGCGAGAGACAGCATATCTTAGATTCTAAAATAATAATTTTGCATTATTATTTTTTGCATTATTACTTGTTTTTAAATTCTCTACAACTGTGTTTCCCAAACATTTTACAGTCGGGTACACCCTGAGGCATTTTACATTCTTCTGCATACCCCCTCTCTTCCACTTAGACTGCTGCAGTCACACCTTTTCCATTAAGGGACAATATTTTCCCCTTTAAACTGATGGTGCATTAAAGTGCTTTTTTTTTACCTCTATAAATACCTTTATAAAATAAATAAATGTTTTAAATTAAAAATATCCAAAAGCGAAACAAGCAATGATGTTAAAACGTGTGATACTTTTAAATATTGAACTAAAACCGCCAGTAGGTGGCAGTAAGTCACTGTCTTAATGAGTGAGTCATTGAGTCATTTATTCATTCATTCAATAGCGAAGCAAGTGGATGTATTTTTGAAAGGGTAATTGAATCATTGACTCTCATGGTTTTTACACAGCCACAGATTTGTTCACAAAACATCGATATGAGTCTCAGTTCTGCTGTGGCTTTCGTTTGAACTAGAGATGCGCTGATTGCAATTTTCTTGGCCGATTCCGATTTCCGATTTTTGGATAGTGTGATCTGCTGATACCTATTTTTGCCGATTCTGATTTTCTTTCTAAGAACTATAATTGACAGCATATACAAACAAAAATCTACATTTCTTCAACGCAAAGTTTTATTTTCATAAAAAAAGTAAAACTCAGTAATAAAATGAGAACAAATAAAAAAATTCCAAACAGCAAATAAATGCAATAGAATAGAGAGCTATGAAACTAAGTTTTTCAGGTTAAGTAGGTTTTTATTTACATAAGAAATACTACAGAAATTAAAGTAATCAAATGTAAAATAACACATAACAAATATTAAATACAAATTTATTCTTACCATGAAAGTAAAAACATATTCAGTCAAGAGCAGAAAGTGATTTTCTTTGTCTTTTGCTCTTTAAATAACAGGACAGACAGCTGCAGGAATATTGGACTGCTGTCCCTTTAAGAGTTTATGAATGGACCCAATACTGTTATACAACATGCGTTCTCTTTCTTAGATATATAACGATCCAAAACTGACTGTGTTTATCTGAATAATTGCCAAGACGAGCATTTTGACATCATTTTGTATGTATTTGATCTGTTTGAGACTGAGCGTGGCTTATTCGCTCCACTGATCAGTGGTGATCAGTGGTGCGCACGCTTTCGGTGTGAGCGCGAAACCTGCGGGAACCGGAGCGAATGAGACGAGTGAGTGAGAGAGAGAGAGAGAGAGAGAGAGAGAGAGAGAGAGAGAGAGAGAGAGAGAGAGGAGGCGCCCGCGCGAGTGTGTGTCAAGGCCCTTTCAGCGCAGCTCTTCAGATACAAAGCGATTTGCGCTGCGCTGGCCAGAACACATTAGTTGGAGTTTTCCAAACTTGTATCGGGACTTCTAATCATCTAATCATTTGATTGTTGTTCCACCTTTCGGTCAGCAGCAAAGTATATGTCCCGTGCTAAGAAGTGTCTGTCATGTCTTCATGACACAGCTTTTCTCCCGATGTCTATACGACCAGCAAACTTGTATTGTATAGCTCTGGAAATTCCAACACAGTAAATAGCTGTTCATCCATTTTTCTTTCCTATTGTTTGGATGCCCCGTTGCTATTGGTCGCGCGGGTAATCGTCACAGAGCGCAGCGGCAAAAGTTGAACCATTTCGAACTTTGACCGCGGCAGCGCGCAAGCTGCGTCTGCGCTTTGGTCAACGCAGTCCTCGCGGGGCGCAAGCCATTGAAACAAATGGGTTTCATAGCACAGCTCAGCGCTTACCGCGTCCTGTGTGAAAGGGCCTTCACTTCACCGTGAGAGAAGAGAGCGAGAATGCGCAGCTGACGTTATTGCCTGTGCGTCGCCGCTGGTAACAAAAAAGATCGGCTCGGAATCGGTAAGAAGTGAGACTGACCTGCTGGACTCGGTCGAGACCAACTAGAACTTTTGGCGAGACCAATGACCAAGTCCGAGACAAGTCCGAGTGCAAATACCAACGAGTCCGAGACGAGTCCGAGACAACAGAAAAACGTCTCGAGTCCGGACTCGAGTCCAAGTCCGGACTCGAGTACTACAGCACTACTTTTTCCACATTTATTGACTGACAGCTCTCCTGTCCCCATATTGAGAGAAATAAAGTGCAGATGTGTATGCTGTGTGAACATGATGGTTATTGTAGTTTTAGACTAAATGTGAACATGCATTTACTCATCTCACTTGCACGAAAACATTCAGTATTCCTCAAAATGAATAAAAACAGTGAAATGCAATCTCAGAATTTTTGCAAACCTGTAATAAACTATATTAAATTACACAAATATACTTTATGTATTTAATCTCAATTATTAACCAATGTCTTTGCTGCTGACCTTCAATATACCTAATTCAACCATACTAATAAGCAAAAAATACTTTAGATTAGATTTAGAAATAAGAGTGTTTTTCTTTAATCTAGATTTAAACTGGGTGAACGAGTCTGAGCCCCGAACATTATCAGGAAGGCTATTCCAGAGTTTCGGAGCCAAATGTGAAAGCGCTCTCCCTCCTTTAGTGGACTTAGATATCCTAGGTACAACCAGAAGTCCAGAGTTTTGTGATCTTAAAGAGCGTGAAGGATTGTAGGGCAATAGAAGATCGGTTAAGTACACAGGAGATAAACCATTTAGAGCCTTGTAGATCATTAGAAATACTTTATAATCGATACAGAACTCAATAGGTAACCAGTGTAGAGATGATAAAATTGGTGATATATGATCATATTTTCTTGACCTGGTAAGAACTCTAGCAGCTGCATTTTGTACTAATTGTAGCTTGTTTATTGAGGAAGCAGGACAACCAGCTAATAATGCATTACAGTAATCTAACTTTTCTGCATCAGAAATGGATAACATATTCCATATCTTAGCAATGTTTCTGAGGTGGAAGAAGGCTGTTTTTGTAACAGACAAATAAACAAAATTGTGACGATCTGATAGGTATGACCTTAACCACCGTATTGCCTGGCCCTGAATACCAGTGTAATTTTGTAGTCGATCTAGGAGTATTTTATGATCTATAGTGTCAAACGCAGCACTGAGATCAAGTAACACTAGTATTGAGATACAGCCTTGGTCAGAAGCTAGAAGTCGTTTGTAATTTTAACGAGCGCAATTTCTGTGCTATGATGAGATCTGAATCCTGACTGAAATTTTTCATATATAGCGTTTTTTTTTTTTTTTTTGCAAGAAAGAGCACAACTGGGCGACACCACTTTTTCTAGTATTTTAGACATAAATGGAAGATTTGAAATGGGTCTGTAATTTGATAATACATTTGGATCTAATTGTGGTTTCTTAATGAGAGGCTTAATAACTGCTAGCTTGAACGGTTTTGGGACATGACCTAGAGATAAAGACGAGTTGATAATATTGAGAAGAGGCTCTTCTGCTACAGGTAACAATTCTCTCAATAGTTTAGTGGGTATTGGATCTAATAAACATGTTGTTGGTTTAGATGCAGTGATAAGTTTATTTAGCTCTTCATGTCCTATAGTTGTAAAGCGCTGCAACTGTTCTTAAGGGGCGATAATTGAGGTTGAATCATAAAACTCTGTTACAGGTTGTACATTTCCAATTGTATGTTCACCTAGACAAAACAAGACTTTGCGATGTACAGAGGTGTAAGGCAGTCTTGAATCCATGTTATGGGTTACAGCTGGCGGTGCAATCTGTCCCTGCAATCTGTGAGGGTTTATTTCGTTGCCAGACTTGATATGACTTGACAAACTGAGTTGTATCCTTGGGAAGAGATGGCCACCAGAACCGATTCTGAATGAGCTGCGTGGTAGCTGTGATACCCGGATGACCAGACAAAGGGGAATTGTGCACCATCTCCAGGATGCGGTTGCGGAAGTCTACGGGCACAAAGGTTCTCTCTGGGGGACAGTCAGGAGGTGTCTCGCTTCCAGCATTGGCCTGCTCCAGTTCCGTTATAATATGGATAATTTTTGGATCCAGGATGATAGGTGACAGTGAACTGAAATCGAGAGAAGAACAGGGACCAGCGAGTTTGACGTGGGTTGAGTCTCTTGGCAGTTCATAGGTATTCTACGTTTTTGTGGTCAGTTAAGACAACGAAAGGATGTGTAACCCCCTCCAGCCAATGGCGCCACTCCTCGAAGGCAGCTTTCATGGCCAGCAGTTCCAGATCACCGACATCGTAGTTGCACTCTGCAGATGTGGATTACCTTGTCTTTGAGAGAGTATAGCCCCGAGACCAGTGTTGGATGCATCCACTTCAACAAACGGGAGAGAGGGATCTGGATGATGGAGAATGGGAGCCGAGGTGAAGTGTTCTTTAAGGTCCTGGAAGGCCACTTGAGTCGATTTTGCCCCTTCTTCACCATGCTAGTAAGTGGACTGGCTATGGTACTGATATTTCGGATGAAGCGGCGGTAGAAGTTGGCAAACCCTAGAAACCTTTGTAGTTCCTTTAGTGTATTGGGACGGGGCCAGTTCAAGATGGCGGTTACCTTCTTCTCGTCCATGGCGACGTGGGTGCTTTATGGAACTCACATTTTTCTGCTTTGGCGTAGAGTTGGTACTGGATTAACCTCTGGAGAACCTGTCTGACCTGGGTTATACGTTCCTCAGTGTTATCTGAATAGATCAAGATATCATTAATGTATACGATCACAAATTTGTTCAGCATGTCTCTGAATATGTCATTAATAAAGGCTTGAAATACAGATGGGCTACTTACCAGGCTGAAGGGCATAACCATATATTCATAGTGCCCAGTAGCCGTAGAGAACGCAGTTTTCCACTCATCACCCTCTCTGATGCGGATCAAGTATCTCAGGTTGAGATGACGGAAAGATGCGACCCTTGGATGGTGATGTTCCTGGAATAAGATCAATAGCACAGTCATGAGGAGGTAACTGGGACACACGTACCTTGCTGAAGACTACAACCAGATCTTGGTATTCGTTGGGGCGTTGTAAGCCAGGGAAAATTTCCGTTGCCGACTCAGAGGTGATTTCAGTGGGTTCGGTAGCCTGGATGGTTCTAATACAAAAAGGAGGTGAGTGAGGTAGACATTTGGATTAGCAATGTTTGTTCCAGTGGATGATTTGTCCTTCTCTCCAACAGATGTGTGGGTTGTGAGTGCGAAGCCACCATAATCCCAGAATGATGGAGGAGGTGGATGTGGGCAGGACATGGAATTGGATGCGCTCTGTGTGAAAGATGCTGATCTGCATGGTTAAAGGTTGAGTGATGGGATTAATGCTTCCTGAGCCCAGTGGCCGCCCATCTATAGCTTCCACTGTGAGAGAAGAGAGACTTTCAATTAATGGGATTTTCTGCTGATCAACATAGTTCTGGAATATGAAGGTTCCCGCAGCCCGGAGTCCAGTAATGAAGAGGTCTCAAGATGAACGTCGTTAAACACTAGTTTGATGGGTACAGAAACACACATATCTGAGCAATAGTGGGATTTTGAATCACTCACTGGACGGGGGCTTTCAGGGCGAGGACGCACCGGGCAGTTTCTCATATGACCTGGGTTGCCACAATACAGACACAGACGATGAGCTATGTGGCGACCTCTCTCCTCCTCAGACAGATGGTAAGTGTTGATTTGCATTGGTTCAGTGGTCTCTAGATCAGCCGCTGGAGGAGCGCGGGGGCTGCGTTTGGGAACAGCTTTACGGGCACGGATAAGGTTGTCGATATGGATAGTGAGTTTGATAAATTTGTCCAGACTCTTCCCCTCATCTCGGCAGGCTAATTCAGTCTGTAACTCATGAGACAGTCTCCTTCTGAAACATACTTTGAGTGTGTCATTCACCCAGTTGGTCTGTGCTGCAAGTGTACGAAAAGCCAGAGCATATTCGGCCGCCGTCTTCCGTCCCTGAGTAAGGCCCCCTTGCCGTCACCGGGATGATCGAACACCTCTCTGAACCTCTGTAAAAAAAAACTCATACGAGGGAAAAGCAGATCCATCGTCTCACCACACTGCTGTAATCCAGTCCAGCGCTCTCCCCGTAAACAATAAACAAATTAGAGCGATCTTACCGGCGTCAGTACTAAACAAGGCAGGTTGTTGATTGATGAAGCGGGAACACTGGTGGATGAATCCCTTACATCTTGCTGGATCGCCGTCAAACTTTTCAGGCAGAGAGAGGCGGGGATTAGTCGTCGGCAGCCTCCCTACCACGTGTGCAATGGCGGCGGGCGGTGGAGACGCTGCGGGAGCGGTGAGCTGCAAGCCCTGGAGCGCTTTCACCAGTTCCTCCGTGAGATTAGTGAGACAGTTGAGCTGGTGCTAGAGAGCAGCCAGCTGACTGGCCTGGGCAGACATGTTGTCACACAGGTGAGAGAAAGCAGCTGGATCTGGGTTTGGCGAAGTCTTCTGTAATGAATCATCACTTAGGCTGGGATCCATTTGCATGCTTTTATTATAAACAGAGTGGTCGTACAGGCTTGGTCAAACGGGCAAACAGGGGTGACAGAGGCAGACAGAATCGTGGTCAAATATCAGGCAGAAGGTCAGGACAGGCAGATATCACTCACAGAACAGTAACCAGGCAGGGATCAAAGGGCTGGCAGCAAGGATCAGGAAACGGGGTCAGAGGTAGTCAGCAACAGGCAATCAAACAGGAAAATAACGCTCAGAAATGTTCACCTAGGCAAAACAAGACTTTGCGATGTACAAAGGTGTAAGACAGTCTTTTATAGTCCAGGTTATGGGTTACAGCTGGCGGTGCAATCAGTCCAAGGTATGGGCTTGTGGGAAATGTAGTGCAAGTGTGAGTGTTAGTATTCGGGTGATGGCTCCCTCCGATGGTCAGAGGAGGGAACCATGGAGTTCGTCTCTGTGACAATAACACATTATCAATTTATATTTCCAATACATTAAAGGATTATTAGGCTGCATATATTAGGTCAGCCGGAACCGGGAACACTTCCTCTAACACCAGATGTACTCCTTACATCAGAAGAAGAATGGCATCTACGTTAATATTAGTCTCTCTCTTTATCCAGAGGTTTACCGTAGTCAACCAGATCCAGGCCGTTTTCAGGTGAGATCGAGGACCTGCACCTGGACACAACCACAACGCAGCCCTGAACTATCAGCAGAGATTGAGTCAACTAGATCATACTTTGTGAAGGCCTCATAGACACAACAGCCAGTGGCACAGTTCCTCAACAAACCGTCCATAACGGTGTGATGAATACGATCCTCAACTGGATGGAACTGGATTAAATACTTTAAATGTTGTGATCCTATCGGACTTATGATAGTTACCTGAATCGTAACAAAGCACTTTTTGCCAGAGGAGAACTGGCCTCCCGACTAAGCCTGGTTTCTCCCAAGGTTTTTTCTCAATTTTATCACCTGTTGGAGTTTGGATTCCTTGCTGCTGTCACCTTTGGCTTGCTTAGTTGGGGACACTTGACATTTGCTATTCTGGCCATGCCAGTTATCTCTGTATGTATATTTTAGGCAACAATATAATTAAAATATTAATACTCATGCATGTGGTTCAGGCAACACAGTCAATGATTATCTTCACTACATGTATATTTACAACCAAACAAACTAAACACCAGAATGGTATAAACCAGAACTATAAAACTTCCTCTTTTCATTTACATTTTTAAAATATTAAACATATGTGGTTCAGTCAATATGTGCATATAGTTTGCAATCATAAAACACAACTCTGTCTCATTTTGTTAAATGTCAGTTTTAATGATCAATAACAGCCATTATAAAAATATAAGCAAAAGGTACATTTACATTTACATGTATAAGAAGCTACAATAAACATTAAAGCAAACGGTTCAGTCAAACGTTCAAAGTCATCGCTCTAATAGACTACAACAGTAAAGTTAAATAGCCTAAATATATAAAGTTATGAAACTTTACTTTACCCTCAGCCAAAACGATTTTTCCAGGGAACAAATTATAGATTAATGAGACCAAAGATTGCCTGTTACAAAAGATGAATTATATCTCATGTTTAACCACTACAGAGTCATCAGAGTCAGCGGCAATCATCAGAAGGACTAGCCGAGGTAAGGCTGCTCTCGGCGGTGTACATGAGCGCTGAACGCCCAGTGATCATCTGGATCTCACAACTCTGACAACGTCAGATCAAATTTTCAAATAGGCACTTTCTTTATCAATAAACCACAGATTTGATCTTGGTGCTGTTGCTCTGTGTCCGCTGTTGAATTATCCAGGTTGTGGATGAGGAGCGACCCCTGATGTGATTGTGAAGCACTTACGGTGTACAGTTGTACATAGTAAAGTGCTATATAAATGCCTCATTCATTCATTAGTTATCCATTTTTTAATATGCGTTCTTGTCTGTTCTTGTGAAATGTCATCAGTTGCTGCCCGAGTACTGATCCAATTCAAAGTTCACATCTAGCCAAGTACAGTTCAAATCCCCGGATGTGTTCTTGATCCGACTTTTATCGAGGATGCATCGAGAGGAGACTTGAGACAGCCAGGTATCCCAGAATGCCTCTCGCATCAACCAGCAACAGTTAAACTACATGTCTAGACATAATAACATGGGGGACATTGGGGGGGTATTTTTCCCAAAGTGAGCCGTCAGCTCCAGTCCACTACAATTTGGAGTGGTTAAGGCCCGGGTATATGTCATTTCCCACGTTCTGCTCCATCTCGCGCACAGTTGAGTGTCCATGCCTTTCAAAGATAATTCTTTGACCGTGAGTGCGGAAAGACAGCGCACCATCAAGCCCCGAGTATACTTCACTTTCCACGCCTGGACGTGTCTCGCGTGCAGTCGTGTCCGTGCATCCACCATTGCAACATAGTTCAGAAGATACACCAAGAGAACAGGAATTAAAAAACGATGGGGAAAGCATGCATCTGAGTTTATTTGTCTTGTTTTTGAATCGCTTTTTACACTCTTCTTTGACGACTGCACGTTGTGCTCAGTACTGTGCGTATTGCCACCTAGTGGACTCTTCCGTCTTGCTTGTGCATGCGCCGTTGCATGTGCACCATCTGCGCGGTCTCGAAATTTGGGCTGCATGCGGGCGGGGTGTGCGGCTGGCCACAAGCCTGCCACACGACGAAAATTATGAACGTCAAATTCACAAACGCGAACGGCCGAAGTATACCCAGGGCTTCAGTGATCACAAAAATTCAGCTGCAGGCTGCCACTGTTCATAGAGCAAAGCTAGTCCACAGTCTAGTAAACGTTTCGTTGCGCCGACTGAAAACACATGAGAAACATCATGTGACTGGAGAGACTCAGACATTGCAGTACTGAATATTGAACAGTCCACGCATGTGGATTTGGATTAAACAGGTAATCGCTTTGATGCCGTGCCTGAACACCCCTTCACAGTGGCGTATAGTGGATGGGCATACAGGGCTGTTAAATTATTGTTATTATGCTACTTTTATTATTAAATTAATATTGCAATTCATTTAACCGGCGCACTGTGAGCATAATAAAAGATTAGTTAGACGGCATACTCCTCATTTAAAAAAACAACTTGTTTAACCTTATAAAACTCTATCGTCCTGCCAGCGGACCACTGGGTCGTTAAAGGGTTAAACTTGTTTGCTTAAAATTTTTGTGAATAATTTGCTGATGCAGGTACAAAAATACGTTTTGTAGCTGCAAAAAATATATAAATAAATAAAACTTGTCGCCCATGGCGCCAACTATAGCTGGAGCGGAGAGATTTGGCTGTGGCTAACTTACACAGAAGAGATTTTTTTGTTCAGCACATAAAAATTAACTACTTCATTTCAGACTGTGGTGATGTGGTTTCTCCACTGCATGGATCTTCATGTGTATCTTCAGGTGACTTTTAAAAGAGAAACTCTTTCCAAACTGATCACACGTGTGCAGCTTCTCTCTGCTGTGGATCCTCTCATGTATTTTCAGATTTACTGACTGAGTGTATCTCTTGTCACAGTATGAACACTTGTAAGGTTTTTCTCCAGTGTGGATCCTCTCATGTGTTTTCAGAGATGATGACACACTGAATCTCTTGTCACACTGTGAACACTTGTAAGGTTTTTCTCCAGTGTGGATCCTCTCATGTGTTTTCAGATATGATGAATCACTGAATCTCATGCCACACTGTGAACACTTGAAAGGTTTTTCTCCAGTGTGGATCCTCTTGTGTGTTTTCAGATGTGTTGACTGATTGAATCTCTTGTCACACTGTGAACACTTGAAAGGTTTTTCTCCAGTGTGAATTCTCTGGTGCACTTTTAAATGGTTTGCTGTAATAAAAGTCTTCTGACACTCAAAGCACACATACTCTCTCACACCAGTGTGTATTTTCTCATGTTCTTGTAAATAATACAGCTGTGAAAAACTCTTTCCACACACAGAACATGAATGTGGCTTCTCCTTTGTATGAACTGTCAGATGTTTCTTCAGGTTTGATGCCCATAGAAATGTTTTGTCACACTGATCACATGTGAATGGTCTCTCTCCAGTGTGAACTTTCGTGTGACTCTTAAGATTTCCTCTTTCTGTGAATCTCTTCCCGCACTGATCACATGTGAACGGCTTCTCTCCTGTATGAACTCTCATGTGAACATCAAGATTTTGTTTGTTAGTGAAACTCTTTCCACATTGATCACATGTGAACAGCTTCTCTCCTGTATGAACTCTCATGTGAATCTCAAGATGTCCTCTTTGTGTGAAGCTGTTTCCACACTGATCACATGTGAATGACTTCTCTCCGGTGTGGATCCTCATGTGACGTTTAAGACTTTGTTTGGTTGATAAACTCTTTCCACACTGAGTGCAGGTTGTAGATTTCTTGTCTCTTTTCTTTAAAAATGTCTTTTTAGTCTTTGAGCGACTCAAAGGTTTTTCTCCAGGTTTGTCATGATGTTTCTCCTCCACTTCACTCAGTTCTTCACTCTCCTCCTTCACTTCCATCAGCTCTGAAATGAAAGAAAAAAATTCATTTAATTTTCAGTACATCAAAATAATTTAAAGAGAGAAATATGAAGTTAAAGGTCATAAAATTGAGACTTGTTATGATAGACAAATGGAAGTAAACATTACGATCATTTTGATGCATTTGCATAAATCAGTTGCATATGTCCCTGAAACTTTAACATTAATCTTCCAATCATAAAGGACCAGCTGTCGTTCCAGCGACAGAAACCAGTGGTCTGGTGAAGGTATAATGTGTGTATGTCTTTTCAGCGCTCCTGTGAAGTTCACTTAATTTTAGAATTTAGTCTCAATTTTACTTTAGCTGCTCGTTTAATCTGACTCCAATTTCAAATGTTTTTACATCAAGATTTACTGAATTAAGACAATCAGCACTGAATGGACGTCTTCTGGCTACAGAATTTCCCAAATCGCTGCTCTGCCACCTTCCCTTAAATAATTCTTAATACTTTATAGATAATATTAAGAAAATAAAGAAAACATTGCTCTGAAATATTTTGAGTAATATATTTGATCAGTGACAAAATAATCTAATGTGAAATTACCAGCCATATTTTGACATCATCTTTTAGGTTGATATTTAATAAATTTTCCTAAAAATTTTCCTGTGTAATTATTAAGGGCCGTTCACAGCAGACATCTCCTTCCACTGACTTCCTTTCATACACATGTGAATGTGGGACACCAGAAACACAAGATCAAGTGAATTTTGCAGTAAAGTGGAGTAGATTGTATATTTTAAAATTTTGGAGTGATTATTATTCGTTATTCATATGTTTTTAAAAATATTTCACGTCATATCTTGATGTTTCAGCTTCTGTAGAAAGTTCACATGCTCAAAGTCTAGACTGATTTGTTTCAATATAACAGACTAAAATAATGGACAAAATATCTTAATAGAACATGATCTTTACTTAATATTGCATAATTTTGACATACATACAGTGTATTGTTGGCTATTGCTACAAATATACCTGTGTGACTTATGACTGGTTTTGTGGTCCAGGGTCACATTTAATGTAAACACTTAATTTTTAAAATGATGTTGTCTTATGGGTGTGAAATGGCATGAGTGTAAGTAATAAATGACAGAATTTTGATTTTTGGGTGAACTAACCCTTTAATTACAAGTAACCAGCCCTAAACCAAACTCTAACCCTTGCTCAACAGAAACGACTGAGTGAATTCAGACACTGAGTGCGTCTGAAGGAAGGGCTGCTGATTTCACAGAGTTTGTGCTGCTGTTTAGTAATGATTTGAAACTGGAAATTCATTCAGCATGTGCAAACCTTAAAGGGGCTCTATGTAATAATGACACCCAGTGTTCAAAATAGGTACTGCAGTCCAAATTCAAAATATTGTTTGGCCCGCCCCCTCGTTCAAAGACGCGGGTTGCCAGCTTTTACAGCATATGGTTGCCAGCAACAATAGGGAGCGCAATTGAAATTGAAAGCTGAGGAGACTTAAACACTGTAAGCTGATGAGTTGATTTATCTGTTTTGATATGCTGTTGTTCATAGAGATATTTAGATGGATTCAGAGGCTTTTTAGTAGAGATGCACCGATTGCAATTTTCTTGGCCGATTTCGATTTCTTTGATTTTTTGTTAGTGTGATCAGCCAATACATATATTTTGCAGATTCCGATTTTCTTTCTAAGAACTATAAATGACAACATACACAAACAAAAATCTACTTTTCTTCAATGCAGAGTTTTATTTTCATAAAAAAAACAAGTCAGTAATAAAATATGTGACCCGATCTGGCGAAATGAGTCGGAAGTCGCAACGTTCTATTTTAAGATATGGGCCGATAATGTGGAAAAACAATGAAAAAATCAAAATTTTTTTAAGCTAATTTCAAAGAACAGACTTTCAAAAATAATCTCCCAAAGTTTCGTAGTCCAGATAATTGAGTAAAGGTATTTAAATGGCTATTAAATTTGACATGGTTTTACTAAATTCGCTGGAAATGAACTTCTCAAGTCCTCTCATCACTTATGAGCATTTCCCGGTATCCCCTGAAACGTCATTATCTCTGCTCTACAAATATGGTGTTACACGTTGTATAGAACCGATCAAAAAGCTTAGAAATGTAAACACACTGACCTAAACGCTGATTTTTAACAATGGGAAGCCCCGTTTCGACTGACAGGCATGCGATCTGTCCAGCCATCCTCCTGTCAGACTAGCGCGCCTTATAATAAAACTCCTATTTGCGTGTCTCTCTTTAAAAGCCAATAAAAATTGAATCCATATAGGTAGCACAAAAATTCTTTTTGCATACAAAACCAGAGACTTTAAACTTTCATATCAAGCCTCCAACATGCTTCTGTTGTGTTGTTTTCACCCTCTAATGAGTCTGAGAAATATGCGTTTACAACAAAAATAGCACAGCAGCTAACTGAATACAAGTATGTATTTCACGTGCTCATAACTTCATGAAAAATGCACAGATCATAAAAATCGCACATCAATATTTAAAGCAGATTCTCAAGATTAAAATGAATCCAAAATCAATATAATATATTGCGTTGATCACAAGATATTACTCACGAAATGATTTAACGTACTTGGCTAAAAACATGTCTCTCATCTCTCCGGGATGCAGTGTGTATCCAATGTTCCCGGACCCATCCATGTTCGTTTTCCAACGTGGAATAACACAAAATAGATATCATTTTAAAGCTTAGAATCTCATCTTTTTAATGCATCTAACCATTTTGAAAAACTCCTAACGAGTGCTGAGAAGCACCTCTAAACCGGAGTTTATCGCCCGTTGGCGCCACCTGGCTGCGGAAAAAATGAACAACAATTTTTCAAACTATTCTTTATAATATCACCACGAAATTTGAACCAGATGCAGCTCACATATAGGAGAGCATCACCAAAAATTTTTTTTTAGCGATCTTATTGTGTTCCTGAGTTATTCCATGTCAAATAAAAAAAGAAAAATTATTTTTTAAAAATTATATATATTTTTTGACTTTTATCAGCTATTTCTCGGCAAGAAAATGTCCAAATGTAATGTAATTTATATTTTCTTAAAATTGAAAATGTTTTGTATCAAATGATACCTACCTTTTGACTCTCCTTGCTAGAGTTTTGGAGTTATGAGTCTTTACTTTTGTGTGTGTCGCTCAGAAAAAAAGAAGAAAAAAAGAACTCTAAAAAAGCCTTCAGGTCTTAAAGGGTTAATTCAAATAAATACTTTAAAATAATTTGAGCTTCAGCCTGGTTTAATAGCATATATATATATATATATATATATATATATATATATATATATATATATATATATATATATATAAATAAATGTCTTTGGTCAAATTAAGCTGTAAAATAAATAGTTTATCCCTTTAAATGCAATGGATTTTGAAACATATAAACAAAAAATGGGCAAAAAACTTTAAAAGCGATTTTCTCAGGTTTTTAATTTGAAAAAGAGGGCAGACGACCATAATTAAAATGGGTATATCTTTAAAACCATTCGAGGTATGACTTTGACTAGGATATCATTTTAAAGCGGGAATGACTAGAATTATGCGCAATATAAGCACTACTTAACCGGAGCGAATGAGACGAGAGAGAGAGAGAGAGAGAGAGAGAGAGAGAGAGAGGAGGCGCCCGCGCGGGTGTGTGTCACTTTACCGTGACAGAGAAGAGAGCAGGAACGCGCAGCTGACGTTATTGCCTGATTCTCTGACCCAGTTTGTTTGCTGGTTTCCATGGTTGCAATACGTGGTGTTTTCCGCCAACTGGCAACCTGTGATGTCGAAATACTATTGGATAAACTGCAGCACGAGGTTTCGCACAGACCAAAACAAAACATACATTCTGACACGGAACGCACATTTTCAAAGTAGAATATCTGGCTGTAGTATTGTTTTTCTGAGAAACAAGTAGGTGAACTTAGCATGTTTCCTAAATATCTGCAAACATATTGGGGTATTTTTATGCTTTATTAAAGTAAAAATCTTACATAGAGCCCCTTTAATTAAACCATTTAATGATCAATTAAACAGGAATTTATACCTGAATGATATTATGCTGGAATGAATGGATTCTGTAATATTATCTATAAGATTATACTTCAGTATATTCTCTATTTCTGTAGAGCTGGACATTTTAATAATGATCAAATGACTGAGTTCAGCTGTGAGAATAAAACCAACCTGTTTGTTCCTCAATATCTTCATGTTTCACACTGAATGTTTCTTCAATATTTATTTCTTCAAACTCCTCTTTATTAAACTCCATCTTCATGTCTTCAGTTTCCTCTTTAATAAATGCCATCTTTATGTCTTCAGTCTCCTCTTTAATAAACGCCATCTTTAAGAAGAGAATAATTAAACAGAGTTAAAAATCTTCAATGACCTGTTGGACTAAAAAAAACACTCAAAACTAACACTACAAATTAATAAACTTCATATTTCAGGCATTTATTATCCTCATATGGTATTTAATGAATTATAGATTATATTTAAATGATTACACTTTGATGAAACATGATTAATTAGTTTGTTAATGTTTGTTGTTCTCGTTCATGTTCACTGTTTGAGCAGCACGTGTCGTGATTCACTGAATCATTTCTCAAAGTATTTGATTCAATTGACTCGGAGTTGAAAAGTTCAGTTTCTCCATCATTACTCCCAGAGACTGAACTCGTGTTCATGATAAACTGATTTATGATATATAGAGAGAGAGAAATGAGACGCAGGTTTACTGTTTCTCATCAGTGGATGAGCTTTACTCACACAAATATCCTTCATTACTGTAAAGAATAAAGAATAACAATGTTACATTAAATAGTAAATAAACTCATTTAACATCGCTGGTAAAACTATTAAAACAGCTTAAATTCTTAAAACAAACCTTTATTCAGCAGAATCACAGCAGATGCAGGAGCGCGGCGCAGTCTTATGACGTCATGCAGTCACTCCAAAATAAAAGTCCTGTTCACATACAGCATTGTCTACAATCACAGAAGTGCATAGAAATCCAACTATTTTACCAGATAATTTTTGTATATTAAAATTAAAACAGTGACAAATATGGTACAAACGATGTTTAAAAAAATATCTGTGAAAAGTTTTTTTTGTTTGTTTGTTTTTGTTAAAAACCACAGTGGAGCTATATACTATTTTTTGGCAGCTGTTACAGAAACATTTTTACAAAAAATCTTCTGATTTAACCTTGAGATTTGAAGTATTAGATAGTATTAGATAGTTATTAATAGAATAACGAGACACAAACCTTTACATTCAAACGCGTTTGGCCCCATTTATTTTTGATCACAGTAATACACGTTTACTTCAGATTTCATTAGATAGAATATAAGCCGGGCCGTACGCAGGGTTTCATAATTACCCTGGTTAGAAAATGTTGGTACGGGGGCATGGTCCCCTAGAAAATTTAGATTTCCCTGGTGTACATATGTGCATTTTTAAGACGTTTTAAGGCCAACAAACAGGATATCAAATAGCTTTAAAACCATGTCAATAAATACAATGGTGTGAAAAAGTGATTTTTTATTTTTGCATGTTTGTCACACTTTGTTTCAGATCATCAAACAAATTTAAATATGAATCAAAGATAACACAAGTAAACACAACATGCAGTTTTTAAATGAAGGTTTTTATTATAAAGGGAAAATAAAATCCCATGGCTCTGTGTGAAAAAGTGCTTGCCCCCCGCTGTTAAAACATAACTTAAGTATCTAAAGTTTAACAGTATTCTGCTCTGTTGCTTAAATGAACAATGAAGAATGAGATTTATCTCGAAAACTGGTTACAAACACTCTTAAAAATATCTTCTTTTGTCTTCAGCAAAGAAATGTTTACAGGTTTAGAATCGGTTTAGAGGGTGAGTAAATTTCATTTTTAGTTGAATTATCCCTTTAACTTAAAATAACTTTCACTGACATCTTAAAAAAATAAATAAAAAAATAATTATCATAATACAGTAGAAGTAAAGACTAGTCCTATCTTAAGCTAAGTTCTGTCTGTGAAATCTTCCAATTAATACCAAGGTATAAAACCAGCATCTTCCCTCTTCCTGTTGTTAGTTGTTAGTGTACTTTTTGTACAGTTTTGCCTGTTATGGGGGGGGGCAATCGGAGCTCGAGTAGAATATCCATTCCGAGCCCCTCTATAGACGACAGCAAGCCAAATCTGTTTACCACTTACACTAAGATTATATGGGCACATGAACTCATGAATTAAATATTGTAGAAATGGGTTCCAGATGTTTGTAAATATGAACATAGTTTTCTTATTGGTGAATGTATTTTTTCTAATGTGATGTATTCTGTAAGAATATTTGTCACTATCACCATCTGTTCCTGTTCACTCCGGACTCCATTTCCCATAATCCTCCCTTGCCTATCACTTGCACTCACTCCACCAATCACCTGTTGCCACATACAGCCATGCACACTCCACACTAATCACCACACCCAGCTGATACGCATTACCTGGACTATAAAGGACTCATACACACACCACCTCACCGCGAAGTCTTGATTCACCCTGTGACAATTCCGAGCGTTACCGTTCCTGTCTGTTACCGTTCCTGTCTGTTACCGTTCCTGTCTGTTACCGTTCCTGTCTGTTACCGTTCCTGTCTGTTACCGTTCCTGTCTGTTACCGTTCCTGTCTGTTACCGTTCCTGTCTGTTTCCTGTTTATTGACTCGTTGCTGCCTGTCCTGACCCTAGCTTTGTTTACCGACCTCTGCCTGTACCTGGATTACGATTCTGTCTACCCTCTGCTGTACCTGTTTGCTCCTGTTTGACCCTGCCTGTACGACCACGCTCTCTCTAAATAAAAGCTTGCATTTGGATCTTACCTGTGAGTCCCGCCACGTTACAATATTAATCCAGTGTTTAATATAGTTAGAGAATTAAGAAGAGTATTTTTTTATTTAATCGGGAGGTCATGGACTTCTCTACTGTTGCCAAGTAAACAGAATGATTTTGAGTTAACCCATATGACCATGATTTCTCTCTGCCTGTCACAAAGTTGCATTTTTATACCATTTTCTCATGTTATATTATGAATGTTTTTCTTTGTAGATTGTAAACTGTGTCTGCGCACAAATGATAATAAATGAACCTTAATCTGTATCACATTATAATCTGTATCACTGCTTTCCCTGGTAGCTCAGACCAAGAGGGCACTTTTCCTGACCTACTGCTACATCTACTGGTGGCCTGTTTGCTCTGTAGCTCATAGATGTCCCTGTCAATCCTCTCAGTAACTCCCAATCCTCATCTGTCACTTCAGTCAAGGCTCTGCAATATGCAAAATTCTTGTCTACTTGTGTCATAGGACTGGTACTCCAACGCCACAGTATGTTACATGGTTTATCATATTTGGTATTATAAAGTATAAAAACAACTCACCTGTCATTGCTGTAGTGACAGAAGACGGGTTTCCGTTTTCGGTTTGTCTTCGCCTTCACCACCACAACATCTGTCACTGGCAGTGGTGTTGTTTTTCTGCCTCTTGGTTTATGCCACTGTTGGGGCAGGCTTGTGGAGGACTGGTCTGACACACTACTAACATGTTTGGCTTTACAGAGGTCCAGGGTATAACTCTCAAAATGGATCTTTACATACTCTTCGTGATGCAGCATATCAGATCAAGTTAGTATGGCATGTATTTTGTGGATGTTTGTTAAAATTTGATTCTGAATGAGTTTGATACCTGTTCTGTACCTGAAAATCTCCTGTTAAGCCAACATAAAAAACTTGAAAAGCACTGTTTATTTCATTTGTTTATTCTGTTGTATTTATTTGTGCTATTACTCGTAATTTGATTATTTGTTATTTTATTACTTACAGTACTTGTGTAACAATATTTAAAATTTAAGTGAGTTAATCTAGCAGCTTTTGATGTCATAACCTTATTCCTAACCTTATTTATTTAGGTTACATGTATCAAAAACAGCGAAAATAATAACTAGGCTTATTTTATAGGCCCATTATGTTTTCCTTTTTTATTGGGGCCAGTGAACCTGCTGCATGACTGGATTTAATAGGGGAAACTGGGAAAACGCAAGTAAAACAAACAATTACACTAAAGATTGGGCTCGAAAGTGTTCCTTATGACATGTCAAATAAACCTAATCCATGGATATTGACATGCAGCCGTGTCGTGTTTCCTGACATTTATATGTGCCTGATTTCACCAGACATCTCTGATAAGACCTTGTGAAACAAGCGGTGCTGTAGGCTTGAAGTTGATCGGATGAAATTAATTATAGGCATAACAATATCCATTGTGTTTTTAAATTCACCACTTAGTTTAGCGCAAAGAACGCTTTGATGAATCAAGCAGTGCAGCGATCTCATTTGTGGCACAACTTCGACCAGGCGCACATATAACCCCGGCATCTTACCCACCATGGAAGGAGCACCATCTGTTACAAGCATATTTACTCGTTTCAAATCTAGTCTGTGCTTGGTAAAAAAGTTAACAACTTTATTAAAAAGTATCTCACCACTTGCATGTCCCTCCAATGGAATCAATCCCAGCAGTTCCTACCGAAAGCAAAGCGCAAAAAATCTCACATAGAGACACAGCTGTCCCACATCACTACCATCGGTACATTCATCCACAGCTAATGACATTACCTCTGCCTTTTTAATTGTTCTAAAAGAGTTTCAAGAACATCATTTGACAGTATTTCAACTCTTTGTTTGGTTGATGTTTCAGACATTGGAATTTTCTGAATAGATGCAATTATATTGTTTCTGGTTTTATCCTCAGTCACAATTTCCTGTACAACAGCTAGCATTCAATCTTTCTCAGTCTCCAAATCAGTAAACTTTTTTCTTCTTCTCGAGGATCCATGCTACAGAGAGAGAGGCTGCTGTGGCCTTCTCTTGCTTAGTACTCGATCGAAACATGATGGTTCATCTTAGCTCACAGTCAGCAGTAAGACTTTGCACTTTACGCTGACGAGCATCAGAGCCAGAAGAATATTGAGTGTCAAAGTTTGCATGTTTGGTTTTGAAGTGTCTTCTCAAGTTGTGCTCCTTCGTTACAGCATTACACTCACTCCATATCAAACATACTAGTTTCGGTGAAACAGGTAGAAACAGGTATTTTTTTGTCCATTCTGCACAAAACTGTCTGTTTTCACGGTTAGTTTTTCTCTTCCTAAAGGTAGAGAGCGACATATTTCATTCTTGATTTTTTTTCTCATTCATCTGGAAAAAAATACGGTGACGATGACTGGAAATTGATTCTTGTAATTTTTTAAACGTCTCTCGGCAGGGAACAAATCGGATTGGCTAAACAATAATGCGTTGGCGGGCTCCGATCTTAAAGTAACTGCGCTCATTTTAAATGTTTAGGGAGGGCCTGATAAAAATGTTTGGCCCATGGGCCACCAGTTGACGAGCCCTGGGTTACCTGTTCGATTCAGAGTTGATTTTAAAGTGGTGGTTCAAAGTGATTTTACTTTTTTTTTTTTTACTTTAATTAGATTGTAATGTTGCTGTTTGAAAGGTTAGGATGCTCAAAGTTTAATGCAAAGGGAGATATTGTCTTTTAAAGAAAGGTATTGTCTTTTCTCCGTTTAAAGGATTAGTTCACTTTTAAATAAACTTTTCCTGATAATTTACTCACCCCCATGTCATCCAAGATGTCCATGTCTTTCTTTCTTCAGTCGAAAAGAAATTAAAGTTTTTGATGAAAACATTCCAGGATTTTTCTCCTTATAGTAGACTTCAATGGGCACCAAACAGTTGAAGGTCAAAATTAGTTTCACTGCAACTTCAAATTGTTCTACACGATCCCAGATGACAAATAAGGGTCTTATCTAGTGAAACCATCGCTCATTTTCTGAAAAAAATTGAAAATTATATTAGTTTTAACCAGAAATGCTCATCTTGAACTAGCTCTCTTCTTCTTCTCCTCTATTAGAATTCCAGCAGTGTAGACACTGCTAAGCGTATTACTGCCCTCCACAGGCCAAAGTTTGAACTAATTGTTATATACTATTGAACCAGCATATTGCATATAAAAATTAGTTCAAACTTTGGCCTGTGGAGGGCAGTAATACGCTTAGCAGCGTCTACATTGCTGGAATTCTAATAGAGGAGAAGAAGAAGAGAGCTAGTTTTTTTATTAATTTTGTTTTGGTTTCTTTCGATATATTTTATTGGTATTTAAATTGTATTGTATGAGGATGTTTTGTCTTGTATGTTGTGCAGCACTTTGGTCAGCATTTATGTTGTTTTAAAGGGCTATATAAATAAACTTGACCTTGACAGACAGAACCTCTGAGCAAATAATAATTAACATGGATAAAAACACAGCTCACATTAGGGTATTGTAAAACAGCCAATGTAAACGTTATCATAAGTGCATAAATCACTTTCCCAGAATCGAACGCATTCTTGCATGTGAAAAGTTGTAAATCAGGTTATTATTTAATCCGTATTCCGTGGTGCCGTATTCACAAAAAAAGTATCTTACCACTAAGAGTTCTCCTAAATAGCAGTAAAAGTTCTTAGCTAAGAGTTTCCTCTTAAAACCTATTCACAAAGCTGCTGAGAGCAACTTTTACTAAGCAGTACCTTAGTAAAAGGATTTGGTCTTAGTGACTTAGGAGTCCTCTTGACTACTCCTAACGTTTCAAAGATTTAGGAGCTAGTTTTAGCACTAAAATGCTTTGTGAAATACTCTTAGAGCAAAAATGTAGGAGTCCTAAAATTAGGACTGACACAACCATTATTTAAAGGTGCCCTTGATTCAAAAATTGAATTTATCTTGGCATAGTTAAATAACAAGAGTTCAGTACATGGAAAAGACATACAGTGAGTCTCAAACCCCATCGTTTCCTCCTTCTTATATAAATCTCATTTGTTTAAACGACCTCCGAAGAACAGGCGAATCTTAACATAACACCGACTGTACGCCCCAATATTTGCATAATGCCAGCCCATGATGTTCCCAACATTATAAAAGGCATTAGACAAGGGCAGCCAGTTAATGTCTGGAGCTGCACACAGCCGAATCATCAGACTAGGTAAGCAAGAACAATAGCGAAAAATGGCAGATGGAGCAATAATAACTGACATAATCCATGATAGCATGATATTTTTACTGATATTTGTAAATTGTCTTTCTAAAAGTTTCGTTAGCATGTTGCTAATGTACTGTTAAATGTGGTTAAAGTTACCATCGTTTCTTACTGTATTCACGGAGACAAGAGCCGTCGCTATTTTTTATTTTTTAAACACTTGCAGTCTGTATAATTCATAAACGCAACTTCAATCTTTATAAATCTCTCCAACAGTGTAGCATTAGCCGTTAGCCGTTAGCCACAGAGCATATAGCCTCAAACTCTTACAGAATCAAACGTAAACATCAAAATAAATACTATACTCACATAATTCGAAGCATGCATAAAGCATGCATGACGAACATCTTGTAAAGATCCATTTGAGGGTTATATTAGCTGTGTGAACTTTGTAAATGTGCTGTAATATAGTCGACAGCTGGTGTGGCAGGGAGCATGCGATTTAAGGGGGCGGCGCCGAGTGTAAATCAGTGCATTGTTAATGATGCCCCAAAATAGGCAGTTAAAAAAATTTATTTAAAAAAATCTATGGGGTATTTTGTGCTGAAACTTCACAGACACATTCAGGAGACACCTTAGACTTATATTACATCTTGTGAAAGAACGTTCTTGGGCACCTTTAAAGTGTAACTCAGTAAGATTTGCGAAGCTCCCCCTACAGTTTCCTTCAGTGAATCACACTGTTGTAAATACTCCAAGCGCAGCTCTGGTCTACAACGACTACAACGCTCATCAGCGCAGTAGTTTTGCAAATACAGTACAAGAAAGAGGAGGTGGGTAATTTGCAAATACAGTACACTCGATGGAGGTGGGTAATTTTCGAAATTGTCTTATAAAGTCATAATATATACATTGTTTTTGAATTACCGTAAAGCATTTTGTCACTCTCGCGTGAACGTGAACATGATTGTGTCGGGCCGGTGCAGCTCAACTTGCAAGTGCTGTATTTTGGTGTAGACGTGCCAGAGGGGGTTAGTGCTCGCCTCAAACACACCACTACAAGTCAATTAACCATCGAAAGGACACAGAAAACTATTTATGAAGGTAAAAAAAGTTACTTAGTTCTGCTTTAAGAGTTTCTCCTAAATCAGCAAGTTAGGAGCTACTCTTTTTTTTGAATACAGCCCCTGATGTTTTTGTCATTGAATTTAAATTGGCAAATTTTATGTTGAACAGCTTTATTAAAATTTAGCAAATTTTATAATCTTGCTATCTTCAAAATATTCTATTTATAATTTAAACATTAAAGACAATTAAAAAATGAAATTGATTTTTTCCCTTTTTTATTTATTAATCCATGCATTTATTCAGTTCTCCTGTTGATACAGGATGTTGTTACAATTAAAGGAATTTTGTGGATTCAACACAAGTTAAACTCCACCAGCAACATTTGTGGCACGATATCAATCACCACAGACATTTCTCATAACAACATAAAGCTGGTAAACCTAGTAATTTTTGTAATATGCATGTGGATACCAGAAAGTGGTGTGACAATCTATATCAGTTTAAAAAGATGAGTTATTTTCTGTTGTGATGAACATACAGTAGTGCCACAAACATTGTAAATAGAGTTAAACATCTACTGAACCCGGAACATTCCTTTAATTATGATTAACAATTAACCTGAACTACTTTTATTATTTTGAGCAATATAAACAAGTACAAATCAGGACACTATAAAAAGAGCATGAGAGGCTGTGGGATGACAGATCAAGAGCTGGACGAGAACATCAGTGAAGAATGAAGGCTTTAGTATGTATACTGCTGCTGTTGGAAACCTTTGTGTTTGTCGTCCAGCAGCAGGTAGATGGAGGACTCAATGAGAATGAGAATCCACCTCAAACAGACACTTTGAGAGCTGAAGCTTCAACTGACAGCCAACAATACTGCCATCTGTGCTTCCCTGACATCCATGCAGCACTGAGAGAACTGACCGCCACCGTTACAGAGCAGAAAGGAAACATCAGAGCTTTAGAGACACGATTGAGGGATGCTGAGCAGGCTGCAGAACAACAGACGTTTATCCTGGAAAAGTTGAACAAGAAAAATGATGGTACCTCACCAAAACATTCACTCTTTATCAGTAATCTTCAGAGTAAAACAACAAAGTGTACCCATGCATAGTGTAAATGTTAGTGTAAAACTAACAATTCTGGGTAACACTTTAGGATACTGATCATTAATGAATAACTACACAGGAACAAATGATTAATGCATTATTAACACTTTAGTAACTACTATTAACTAACAATAAACTCTGAAGAATGAATTAGTTGTAGGTGGTAGTTCACTATTAACTAATCAGTAACTACTGTTTTTTCATACCTCCCAGAAAACTACTAAGAACTACTATATACAGGTTACTAAATAACATGAATGATGCATAATGTATAATTAATTCTAAAGTGAAGGTGATAGTAACAGTAACAGTATTCTTGTTACCAAATTCTGTTATCTATTACAATAACCATTATAAGTGTCATTTATATGAATCTTTATTCCTTCACAGAAATTTCAAATCTTACTCAGAGTCAAGTGGAATTTAGAAAGGAATACATTCTCAGTGTAATATATCACAATATTGCTTATGTTTTTCAATAACAGACAGAGAGGTAGCGTTTTCAGCCTCACTAATGAAATCTGGCGGTGGATTTATTGGTCCTTTTACCACTGACTTCACACTAACCTACAGGAACGTCATCACAAACGTAGGGAACGCCTACAACCCAATTACAGGTAATTATCAATGAGTTGGAATCATAAATCTCAGTTATAGTAATGAGAATCCTTCTGGTCTGTTCAGACCTCTCTACAATAAATAATCAAAATTAGAAAGAGTTTTATTGCCAAGTATGTTTGCAAATGCAAGGAATTTGCCTTACGCAACTGACAAATGCATTGACTAGCGTTGTCATGGGGGTTCAATTGTTGTCCTTCAATGAAAGGTTAGAATTTTGTGATTTTTAAAAAAAATAAACAATCAAAAGGATAAACAATGCAGATTTATTTTCACAGCTGCCTTTGCCTGCAGGGAGCGCGAGCATTTAAAGGGGACACGTGCTTAATCGGCGCATATTTAATGATGCCCCAAAATAGGCAGATAAAAAAATTAATAAAACAAATCTAGGGGGTATTTTAAGCTGAAACTTCACAGACACATTCAGGAGACACCTTAGACTTATATTACATCTTGTGAAAAAGGGTTCTAGGGCACCTTTAAGGGGTTAATGACAGAGACACAGTTGTTCAGTAAACCACTGTTTAATAAAAAAAATTTAAAAAAAGCAATTTTATGTTTAGTTTTCTCCCTCCTGCTGTACTGAATCCACACCAAACCATGATTTCTATACTGAGGATTTTTTAGCCCCTTTTCTCACATAGAATAAGAGAAATAAATGATCTGCCATGTTTCAAAACTATTACATGGTGCTTGGTAATTAAGCAATCATACAGAAAACAGCTGATTTTTTTCTTTGTTTGCTTATTTGCTTCAGGTGTTTTCATAGCACCACTGAAAGGAGTGTACATGTTCAGAATCTCTATCTATAGTCATCCTAGTAAATCAATATCATCAGCTGCCTCCATCATGAAGAATGGAAAGCAGGTGGTTACGGCATATGCTCATCAGCCTCAGGGTGTGGTAAACTCATCGAATGGAGCCATGTTGATCCTGGAGGTGGGAGATGTTGTCTATGTGAAACTTTGGTCTGGCAGAAGGATACATGATAATGGGAATAATCACAACACTTTCAGTGGTTACATACTGTTTCCCTTAGGAGGATAGGAGCTTTGCATAATTTAATTTAAATCATTCTGAACTTTTAGTGTATGATTTAAGATGGAAATCATGAGGAATCATTAACATATGAACCTGTATTAATGAAGACTGAGTGTTTGAAATTTGCAATAGGTTAATGTTTTAAAGTCAGTATAATACATTATAATCATAAGTTCAAAGCTGTCTATACATGTAACTTTATAAAGAATGTAGTCATGACATATTTTTTACACTCAAAAAACGTTGGGTTGTTTTTCAACCCATTTTCGGGTCAAATATGGACAACCCAACCATTGGGTTATCCATATTTGACCCGAAAATGGGTTATTTTCTGTTCTTGAGAAAAAATGGCATTTAAAGTGTGATCGCGTCACTGTGGCGCGACGAGGGCTCATGTAATTTGAAAGCGACTTCAAATGCACCCTTCATTTCCCTGTGAAAATGAAGTGTACATTTGTGGACAATTCGTGGTCTACCCTATCCCATAATTCATTGTGCACCAGTGACAACAGGAGTTCTGTGTGAATTCACAATAAAATGTAGGTAATCCCTAGTCTGGGCAAACCCAGCCTGATCTGCCGGCGATTTGATTTCGCTCGGCAACTCAGTCTGGAAACCCGTGCATTCACTTCTGCTGCGCTGTTACACTTTTGCGGGAACCAATCACAGACTGGCTTATCCACCTTGCTCGCTATTGGCGGGTATAACACGATGACGATAGAGAAACGACGGCAAGCAGCTTTCAAACTCTATCTGATCTGCCTGTCTCTCGCATGACCGTCACTCCAAAATAACAATGCACAATCACAGTGACGCCGATTGTGTTAAGCATTTACCTTATCTGAGAGAAATGTAGCAGAGCGTTGATCCGTCTCTTCATAGGAAGATTACAAACAGCGATTAATGACACACAGGCTGCGTCCGAAACCGCCTACTCAATGAGTAGGTACTTAATTTCAATAAGTACTTACTTAACGAGCGCTAAAAGAGTAGGTACTTAACAGCCAAATCTCGTTGAGTATGAATGAGATCCGAGAATAATCCGCCATGTTGACGTTATCATGTGACCTACGACGTTATCGCAAGCGCAACAACTGAAAAGATATGAGTGACTAATGTGATTTATTTTTTGTTACAAAAACCCAAATTCGC
The DNA here is from genome assembly GCF_018812025.1 of Megalobrama amblycephala. Taxonomy (NCBI): domain Eukaryota; kingdom Metazoa; phylum Chordata; class Actinopteri; order Cypriniformes; family Xenocyprididae; genus Megalobrama; species Megalobrama amblycephala. The sequence goes on along the minus strand of NC_063044.1, from coordinate 61,385,697 downwards.
GTGAATATATTGTTAATTTCTTTATTTTATATGCAAAAATGTCCATCCACAAGCAAAGGTGGCATAAATCTCATTTGTTTTCCTCTTTTTCTTGTTGAATTAGCTTAGTTTCATCCCTCAGGCTTATAAATTAAAAGTAAATAACTTTTATGCATTATGATGTATTCAAAATATTTAATCTTGTCATCATGCTTTATGTCTTTGTATATAATCGCAAACTATGATGTATACAAACCCATATATTTTTTTTTTTGTCATTATTATTGTTCATTGTTAAAGATATGGTATTTTCCATGATCTTGTATGTAAATTGTAGATCCTGCAATAAAAATAAAGATATGAGCAACAGGTGCACCAACACCTCACAGCACCAGTAACTCAACCCTACCTAGTGCGGTTTTCCTCAGTGTTAGCGATGTCTGAAGCCAAAGAAGACATCAGCAGCTGCTCGAAGATCTCGTCTTTGGAGAAGACTGATTTTATACTCAAAGTAGTAAAAAGTACTTAAAATTAAGATTACACCAGAATGAACTGCTTTTCTAACACACCCCAACACTTACACACAATAATGATGATAAATGCTGACCAAAACTTAATTATATTATTTTTCATTTTACTTCTTTAATAAAACAAGCAAAATGTAATGTTTAGTTATATGACAGCTGTGCATGAACACACTAGACAAATACAGCTGATGTGAATACATCTCCATTTACAGTCAATTCATGCATTAATTCATTGCTTATTAAAATATATACATTTACTGATAATAGCATAATTAATAAGTAAAGAATTAATAAAAGTAATAATGACAAATAAATGCATATACAAGTCAACAACACACAAAACAAAGCTTTATTCAAATGTATTGATCTAACAATCAGGTATTTACAGTCCTGTTGTCATCTCAACACAGCTGTGCCGATTCTGCAGCTTTATTCTGATGAAGCAGCTGATGAACACCTTCATCCATCATGTCCCTCACTGCTGCTCTTCTCAATGGAGACATTGTTGATCCAGAGGATGAGGAAGATTATGATGATGGACCCCTGAACCCCTCAACCTTGGAGCAGGAGTGGGAGAAGATGTGCGGGACAATCTGGCTGCTGCAAACATTCGTGTGCTCTCCATCAGCAGATTAAAACATTTTACAATTAATTCATGTCAGCATTCTGTTTCTTGCCATACTTCATCTCATATTTTTACAATTACATGCTAATTTCTGTTGTAGCTTTATTACATTTGTGGTGTGGTGGTCTAAACCACTGAGCTGGTCAGCAGAAGGTTGCTGGTTCGATCTCTGCAGCGTCTCCTCCAGTGTGTCCTTGATCAAGTCACTTGGAAGGAGGAGTGATGGAGGGTCTCATCCATGACACTGAACCATTCCCAGGATCTGCTGTGGCTCTCCATCCTCAGTGCTCTCACCAGTCTGAGGACATTCACATCCTACAATAATGCACAAATATAATACAAAAGCAGTCATTTTAACAGCACAGTGTCATTTGATCTCTGTATTAGAAGTAACAAAATGATCTTACTTTATATTTTGTTACTTTATATATATTTTTATTTTGTTTCAGGTTTTCCTTTTTTTTCTAACAAATACTGTCGTCAGCTTTTCTTGCAGGTCCTGCTCCACCAAAGCTCTGAAGCAAATGCACAGACATCAAGAATCAGAAAAGTGCTGTAATAAGTCTGTTTAAATTCCAATAATTAAAATAAACTAGACTTTAGATTTAAATAGACTTTGTATTCATTTCTGTAGTATCCACACTCAAAGCCTTTGATGGCATCATTCCCCAGACATCAGACAAGATTCACGTTTCCTCTGAGATTTATGTGCTCAAATCTACATTCACATGTTGATGATGTGTTAACTCACTTCTTATCCAATACAAATGTTCCTTAATTTATTAACAATACTAATGGACAAATAAAATAGATTAAACTTATGTGTAGTTACTGTAGATTTGTTTATTTACATTATTTTCATTCATGTAATGTAAACAGTGTTGACAACAGTGAATAATAGCACACACACATCACTCATAATACATAATCCAGCACTCATAAATCATAATATTTGAAGAAGATGTTCGTGTTAGATGTTAAATAAACATTTAGTAAGCATCTTTAAGATGTATATGGTTTAGAATATGTAAATCCACTCTGGAGAATTAAGGTGTGTTTATCCCGTTATCTATACATAATAAATCGTGTTTTTACTGCAAAATCACAACAATAGTGTCTAGCATCTTTACACATTCAGCAGTTTACTCTACAGTAGTTCAGCAAATGTGTTTTTGGTTTTCAATACTCATATTTGACAGCATCCGCGCCGCTTTTCTCCTCCGTGTTCGATTATGACGTATCCTCTCCCGTGGCCTGCTGGGATAGAAAAGTATCCAGCAAGGAATACTTCAGAATCTGGGCGGAAGCAGTAGGCCATCCGGGAACTCCTCGACTACTATTTTATGATTACTGAGGTTTCTGACATACTTAATTGCTCGCCTACTGCTTTCCCCTATTATATATTAGGTAAGTAGGCGGTTTCGGACGCACTTTAAGTAGGCGCACGTCCGAATCTCGCGAGAATTAGTACGTCACGCAGGTAATTTTCGCCTACTCTTTTTGCTTCAGACATACTTATTCGCTCGCCTACTGCTTTTCCCCTACTAAATAGTAGAGAAGTAGGCGGTTTCGGACGCAGCCACTGTGTATACTAATTAGAGGACACTCAATCTTTTGCACTTTGTTTTGTTACTCTAGCTCCACCATGCGCCAAGATATGGTAGTGCACCCCCTATAGGGTGGGATGCACTTCGTCTCTGTAGGTTCTAGGAAGCTGAAATTGGGAATATATACTATTTATAGGGCACCCGATCTTTTGCATACAACAAGCATAATTGGTAATTTGAAAACGTGATTTAAAATTTCCTGACACATGCATAAAACAAGAATAATTGGCATTATCAAAACGTGATTCAAAATTTCCTGAAACATGCATAAAACAAGCATAATTGGCATTATCAAAACGTGATTCAAAATTTATTTAAAGATGCATAATTGATTTTAAAATTTATATAATTCGGTTATAAACACTGCAAAGAAAATGTCATAAGAACAGTTAAATGTCATATAACAAGAAACATGCCAGGTCCCCACGAAGGGTAGGGTCAGTTTGTGGGACAGGTTGAAGCTGTAAGTAGAAAGTAGTTCCATTAGTGTGCAAATAGAAAATCTACACATTAGCTATATGATGACAAAGATAAATGCAAATAAAGAAAAAAAAAAAGAAAAAAAATACTTACCTTATGAAAGCCTCTGTCGTTTACGTTTGAACGCCACAAAGGTCCTAACTGGCAAGTCCCTCTCTTGGCACAATTCCAGGTAGGCCTTTTATGCGTCGGCATGTGTTAGGGTAGGGTTTACCTCAACCAAAGCGGATTTCTTTGCAGTCCATCGTCCGAAGTTCGCGGGCACGGTTCTTGTGAACACTCGTTTGATGACCTGTTCCGCTGGTTCATCCGTGTGAACCAGTCTACGCTGTGCGTCTGTTGGGTGTGTGATTCTTAGGCGCCGTCTGGAGGGGGCGTAGCTGACACACCTGACACTTGTTGGATGAGGAGTTAAATGCCACTGAGACCGGTTGTGTGGGAGCTTTGGTTGAATGATTGCCTGGTTCCAGCTTGGTGCTTGATGGCCTGCGTTACGCTGAGTGTCCCGCCTGGTCCTAAAATGCTTCCTTATCTATATTATATTTATGTCCTTCTTGTGTAAAATAAATGTTTTCTGTAAAGAATTTGTGCGTCCTGTCTCCTGTTTGTTTCAGTCTAAGAGCCGGCTGTAACAAATGGGGGCTCGTCCGTAAATTTAAAACTAATGCGTTAATCACGTTTATTATGATTTTCGTTTGATTATTTGATTGTGTTTGGGATAAAGAAATCGCTAATGGTAGAAGACGGACCCTATAGTCAAAGCAGTTTGTTCACATTTTCATAGGTAAGTGGGAGTAGATTACAAGGTGAGATTTTATTCATTCCCCTGTTAGGCTTTAGCAACGCTTAGCGTTGGTTTGTTGTTTTTGTTTTTTATTTTTGTGCAGACTCCTGGGTTGAGTACATGGCCGTGGTTTGTGGATTGGGCAGATTTGCTCATTTCTCGGCCAGCGGTATTTGTGTTCAAAGGCGCTCAACTCTGGGGAGTTGCATGAAGATTCGGTTTAGGAAGTATAGTGGGGTGGTATGGGTGTAGTTTAGCAAGGGGAATTATGAATGATTTCTCATTTGTATTGACCATATTTATTTTTGTGTGCCTGTGAATTTGTGAATTGGAAATTTAAGAATGGCATCCATTGGAGATTTTATTAAAGCTCCGTCTGAGGGATTATTAAATTCGTTAGATAAAGAGCAATTGTGGGAACTTGTGGAACATTATGGGATCACAGAATTAGATAAACGCTTGAAAAAGAATGAGTTAAAAACTGCTTTAAAAGCGAAATTGAGTGAGAAAAATATTTTGTCCATTTCGTATTTTGGGAAGGTGAAGGAATCAATGGATATCTATTCAGGTTTATCGTTTGATCAGAAAAAGGAGATTCTTGAAATGCAGCAAATACATGATCGGGAGATGGCTAAGGTAGTTCAAATCTCCAAGGAAAAACATTGGATTATCCACTGAATTGTGCAATGCCATGTTGTAGCTGGCAACAATGACCTCGGCTGCAAGTGAAAAATTTGGCCCAGACACACAGACCAGAATAATAGTAATTTGCCCAAACTCTTGAGGCAAATAATGTGGTCTGAATGAAACGGATAATAATTCATAATCGGCTGAACAGTAGGTTCCATGGTTGCCCAGGTGTCATTGACAAACACCTTTTAAATGATTTCTGGCTGTCACAGTCCAGTCAAATTAACGAATATGCCTCGAGGTTTATGTCATCAGTCAAATAATACATGGTACATAGATTCATGTGTCGAAGACCTATGCATTTCCAAACTGAAGACATTTACATCTCATATCTTCTACCTGCTGAAATGTTCCTATAAATGTATTTCCCTTAAATGTGCATTAATAAATGTATTGTCCAACTAACCTGCTGCAGTCCAGTGCTCATCTTTTACTAACAGTGTTTTTTCTCTTACTGATAATATTTCATACCTGTTGAATTTACATTTTTAAATTAATTTGACTGATGAGCTCCCTTACGAAAATTAAGTTAAATTGGTTTTATTATTGAAAAAATATAGTAACCATGTTTTTTCGCGGGTTGATTACTTGTATTACCACAGTTTTACTACAAATACCATGGTTGATTTGTAGCTATGTTTTTTTTTACTTGTAGTAAAACCATGGTTAATTCTTGTAAGAACAGTATTAAAAAGATGAATGAATACACCTTAACTGCCTTAAAGAAATTTAATGATGTGTTAAGTAGACTAATCAGAATCGCATAAACAGCGCGATTACTTGAATTATTATTAATTATGAATTTTGACAAATGTGAATGCATACAGTGATTGTCAATTAAAAATGATGCAGAATACTGACTAAAATATGATCTCATTCATCAGGTCTCACGCACACTTCAGTGTTGCAGTCACTAGTTTAGATGAGCACTGACACTGTGGTGAAATAATGTTTACGAGCCACGGCTTTCTCAGATAAATTCTGTACACAGCAATCATCAAAGTATCTCTTCTCTTATCTCTGAAAATGTACGGATTTTGAAATTATTCCACCAATGTTTATTTTAAGAGGTGTTTATTCAACTAGGTGTTAACATTACATTGAATATAAACATAACCTGAAGAATCGATGCACTGCTTCGACGAGCAATCTCTCTTTCTCCTTTTCCTGTATGTTGTTTGTGGAGTGTATGTAATTTCAAGAGGAACATCACAAGGAGGACTCGGTGGAACTTTCATGTTATATTGAAGACAGTAATGTTATATTGAAGACTTAGTAATGTTCTGTTCTTTAGACAGACAGACGAACATGAGCTGCTGCGCCATCACATCACTTTATTCAACCCCCTCAGTAACCAAACATACACACGTGACTCTGGATGTCATTATATCAGATGACCACTAGATGTCCTCATGACCTCATATATGTATAACATATACAATATGTTACATCCCCCTTCTTAAGTATGTTCCTTTATACTGATGCATAGAACTTTTGCACAAACTTTCAAACACAACATTTGAGTTTGATTTAACCAAACTTTCAGCATAACTACAAATTATTAAACACATTTTCACAAATGCATTAATACCCAAACTATTGTATTTTAACTTATTACACATCCAACAATGCACCTACATTGTATTAACTCTCAGTCTTTGTATTTTTCAGGTATTTTTACAATTCTTCCAGACCTTGTACGGTAAGCTTGCTCTTTCTCTACACTTTCATTACCATTTCTTTCATTTGAAATGTCCTTATTGTCAAGTGCATGTCATGGCCTGCTGTCTGTGTTGCTGCTGTGTGTTTTATGTATACTTACCTGGCGTGAAGCTCTATTAAAGAGATATTTACTTGCAATTGTATCCAGCCTTCTTTTTCCGTGACAGAACGATCTGACCAACCATGGATGCAGCAAGTTCAGCAACTATCACGGAGTTCATCAATCACAGTATTTCTTGCATGGATCAGCAGCAGGAGAGCATCTCTTCCACCGGACGCGCTGTTCAGGCGTTGGTAATACAGGTGTCCGAGCTCTCCCAGCACCTGCAACAACTTCGCGCTCCCACTGCGCCAGCCCCGCCGCCTGTTCCCCCACCATCACCGGAGCGGGGAGACCTGCCGGAGCCCCGCCTCCCCGTCCCACAGAGCTATGCTGGTGAGCCAGATTTTTGTTGAGCGTTTCTTAACAAGTGTTCTCTTCACTTTGCTCTGCAGCCATGCACCTTCGAGAAAGAAGAATCAAAGGTAGCGTTTGTTCTAACCCTCCTGACCGGAAAGGCGGCGCTCTGGGGAACGGTGGTGTGGGAAAATCAAGATCAATGCTGCTCCTCGTTCCCGGCACTCTCCGCCGAGATGAGGAGGGTGTTCGACCGTGCAGTGGCAGGAAAGGAGGCCGCTCGTCAACTCACCGCCCTGAAACAGGGCAACCGCACGGTCGCCGACTATGCCATTCAGTTCCGCACCCTCGCGGCGGAGTGTCGGTGGAACGAGGAGGCGCAGTGGGATGTGTTCCTGCATGGGCTGGCCGATCGTATCCACCGTGAAATCTACGCGCTGGATCTACCTAAGACCTTCAATGGACTGGTTGAACTCGCTCTACGTGTGGACTCTCGCTTACAGAGGTTAGAGCTTTTAGAAGAATCTGGTGAGAAGCGCAGCGGAGGCGGCAGTCGTTTTTCCTCCGTGGTGGATACGGTCGGTCCTGTTTCCGATCCTGAGCCCATGCAGGTGGGGAGAGCTCTGCTTTCCCGGGAGGAGAGAGAGAGGCGGAGGTCCCAGGGTCTCTGTCTGTACTGCGGGGCGTCAGGACATATCATCAGGACCTGCCCGGTAAAAGACCAAGCCCGATAGTAAACTTGAGGCTACTATCGGGCGGGATCTCCGCCGAGAAGTCCTCGCCAGCCACCCTCCTCCCGGTAAGACTGAGATGGGCAACGCATAACATCACCTGCGACGCACTTCTGGACTCTGGGGCGGAGGGCAACTTCATGGAGATTTCTTTTGCACGACAACACGGTTTACCCACATCATCTCTGACGCACTCCATATCAGTCAACGCTCTCAATGGACAGTCTCTTCCCAGTGTCTCCCATACTACTGATTTCATCACCCTCATCACATCTGGTAACCACACTGAGAAGTCCCAATTTCTGCTCATGGACTCATCTCATGCACCTGTTGTTCTTGGACATCCCTGGCTCACCAAACACAATCCCTGCATCGACTGGCAACAAGGAACCATCACTGAGTGGAGCACCCAGTGTCACAAGTCTTGTCTTTTGTCTGCTTGTCCCACAGTGTCTGTTTCTGTTTTACAGGAGGAGGCGGTGGATTTGTCTAACGTGCCCAAGGAGTACATCGATCTGAAGGAAGTGTTCAGTAAGTCCCGGGCTGCTTCTCTTCCTCCTCATCGTCCCTATGACTGTGCGATAGATTTAGTTCCCGGTAAGTCTCCGCCTAAAGGCAAACTTTACTCTCTGTCGGAGAAATACATTTCTGATTCTCTAGCGGCTAAGTTCATCCGCCCTTCCTCATCTCCAGCGGGGGCGGGGTTCTTTTTTGTGGGGAAGAAGGACGGATCTTTGCGACCTTGTATTGATTACCGGGGGCTGAACAACATCACGGTAAAGAATACCTACCCGTTGCCGTTGATGTCTTCAGCCTTCGAGAGGTTGCAAGGAGCGTCCGTTTTCACTAAATTGGACTTAAGGAACGCTTATCATTTGGTCTGCATCAGGAAGGGGGATGAGTGGAAGACCGCTTTTAACACCCCCAGAGGGCACTTTGAATACTTGGTCATGCCCTTCGGGCTGTCCAACTCGCCCGCGGTCTTCCAGGCACTCGTCAATGACGTGTTGAGAGACATGGTTGACCAGTTCATATATGTCTACCTGGACGACATTTTTTCATGGTCTCTCCAGGAGCATGTTCAACACGTCAGACGAGTGCTTCAGCGGCTGCTAGAGAATGGGCTTTTTGTCAAGGCGGAGAAATGCGAATTTCATGCACAGTCTGTTTCTTTTCTAGGGTACATCGTCTCGTCTGAGGGAATTCGCATGGATCCTGACAAGGTTAAGGCTGTGGTGGATTGGCCAAACCCAGATTCCCGTAAGGCCCTACAGCGGTTTCTGGGGTTCGCTAATTTTTACCGGCGTTTTATTCGCAATTTCAGCCAACTAGCCGCGCCTCTGACCGCCTTGACCTTCCCCAGAACGACCTTCAGGTGGTCATTTGCAGCCCACACTGCATTTGCCAAACTGAAGAGCCGCTTCGTTTCGGCTCCTATTTTGATTGCCCCTAATCCTTCGCGTCAGTTCGTGGTGGAGGTCGATGCGTCAGAGGTGGGGGTAGGTGCAGTTCTTTCCCAGCGATCTCCCTCAGACAACAAGATGCATCCATGCGCGTATTTTTCGCATCGTTTATCTCCCGCCGAACGCAATTACGACATTGGTAATAGAGAGTTGTTGGCAGTCAAATTAGCGTTGGAAGAATGGCGTCACTGGTTAGAGGGATCGGGGGTTCCCTTTATTGTTTGGACTGATCACAAGAATTTAGAGTATATACGATCGGCTAAAAGGCTCAACTCTAGGCAGGCTCGGTGGGCACTTTTTTTCGGACGTTTTGACTTTACTCTATCGTACCGCCCGGGCTCCAAAAACATCAAGCCCGATTCTCTTTCTTGTATTTTTGACCCTTCCGAACGCCCGTCCACTCCAGAGTGTATTCTTCCCGAGACATTAGTGGTCTCCACTCTTACATGGGAGGTCGAATCGAAGGTCCTAGCGGCCTTAGAAGGGGTAACGCCTCCGCCCGGATGCCCACCGAACCGTTTGTTTGTGCCGGAGGAGCTAAGGTCCTGCGTTATCAAGTGGGGTCATTGTTCCAACGTGGCTTGCCATCCAGGGGTTAATCGAACCAGGTTTTTAATCAAGCAACGATTCTGGTGGCCAGCTATGGCTCGTGATATTCGCAGTTTTGTTTTGGCTTGTTCAGTTTGTGCCACTGGTAAGACTTCCAACCGACCTCCAGATGGGTTACTCCAACCTCTGTCTGTCCCTTTGAGACCCTGGTCCCATATCGCACTAGATTTTGTTACCGCCCTCCCACCCTCCCAAGGGTATACGGTTGTTTTGACCGTGGTGGACCGATTCTCGAAGGCGACCCATTTTATACTCTTAGCCAAATTACCCTCTGCTAAGGAGACAGCGGTTGCGGTCATTGATCACATCTTCCGGTTACATGGCCTCCCGGTGGATGTGGTTTCTGACAGGGGTCCCCAATTTGTGTCCAAATTCTGGCAGGAGTTTTGTAAGTTATTAGGGGCGACGGTTAGTCTTTCCTCTGGGTTCCATCCCCAGACCAATGGTCAGACTGAGAGGGCCAACCAAGATTTAGAGCGAATGTTGCGATGTTTGGCGTCCAAGAATCCTTCCTCCTGGAGTCAACAACTCTCTATGATTGAGTACGCTCACAATTCACTGCCAGTGTCTTCTACGGGCCTTTCTCCGTTTGAATGTAGTCTAGGTTACCAGCCACCTGTGTTTCCCAGTCTGGAGTCCGAGGTCGCGGTCCCCTCCGCTCACGCCTTCGTCCAGAGGTGCCGCCACACTTGGAACAGAGCCCGCGAGACTCTGCTGCAAGTGAGGGCGCGTACCAAGGCTAAGACCAACCGCCACCGGTCGAAGCCTCCCGTATACGTCGTGGGTCAAAAAGTGTGGCTTTCTACTAAGAACATTCCGCTCCACTCCGTTGCCAATAAGCTTGCTCCCAAATTCATTGGCCCGTTTACTGTCACTAAAATTATTAGTCCAGTGGCAGTCCGCCTCAAATTGCCTCCGGCGTACAGGAGGATTCATCCCGCCTTTCATGTGTCCAAAATTAAACCTGTTTTCCATTCTCATCTTAATCCGCCTACTCCGGTTCCTCCACCGCCGCGACTCATAGACGGGGAACCAACCTATTCGTTTAATCGTATTCTGGACTCTAGGTGGAGCGGACGCGGATTCCAGTACTTGGTGGACTGGGAAGGTTACGGTCTGGAGGAGAGAAGTTGGGTTCCTGCTAGGGACATTCTGGATCACTTCCTTATTGATGATTACAATCAACAGGTAAGGAGTTCTGGGAACGCCGTGAGGCGTTCCTAGGAGGGAGGGTACTGTCACGGTTCACTAATCCGCTGTCTCATACTGTTGTCTGTGTGTAGGTTTTGGGGTGTGTCACTTGATTTTTCTGTGTGGGCGTCGCCGCTGATTGCTGATCAGCGGCAGCTGTGGATCATTACACCTGCCTATATAACGCCTTGTCTTTCGTCTCATGTTTGTCAGATCGTTTGTTGGAGTCCTGGTGTTGTCCCGTTGTTTTCTCGTGTTTCTTGTTTCTGGATTGGATTCTCGTCGCTGGTTTCCTGTTTCCTGTCTGTCTCATTGGATTACTCGTTCTGGATTTCATTCACGGATACTCACACGGACACACGGACTCACCATTCGGATTATCATTCATCACGGACATTTCATCGCCCATCGAAGTCCCTGTGTTACCCCTCTCCTGCTGTCTGTGTTGCTGCTGTGTGTTTTATGTATACTTACCTGGCGTGAAGCTCTATTAAAGAGATATTTACTTGCAATTGTATACAGCCTTCTTTTTCCGTGACAGTGCATTGCTCTGTGATGCATCAACCGACTGCTGATTATCAGTATCCATGTCAACGCTTTTCTCAAATGTTGAAAAGTCTGTTTCTCTTGTTTTTCTTAAATGTCTGCGATTTCGTCTGAACAGCTTTCCATCAGGAGTCTTTACTATGAAAGAACGTGGCTGTTCATGCTTTTCCAGAACAACAGCTGGCTTCCATGAATCTCCCTTTTGCATCCTTATTCCTTCTCCAGGTTGCAGATCAGGTAAGTATTTAGCCATCCTGTCGTAGTACTGCTTCTGATTCTTCTGTCTCTGCTTAAGTTGCTCATGTACTTGCGAAATTGTCTCCGTGGTAAGCAATGCAGATGATATTGGTAGCTTCGTCCTGAGACGTCTCCCCATCAGTAATTGTGCAGGTGATAACCCTATCCCTTCCATTGGCGTGTTACGGTACTCCAGTAGTGCTATGTACGGATCACATTGACTACTCTGCGCTTTCTTTAAGAGATTTTTCACTGTTTGCACTGCTCTCTCAGCTCGCCCATTAGACTGTGCATAACTAGGACTTGAAGTCACATGCTTGAATCCCCATTCCTCTGCAAAACTTGAAAATTCAGCACTTGCATACTGAGGTCCATTGTCAGATACTACTATATCTGCAATTCCATGTCTTGCAAAGATGGATTTCATTTCTCTGATGACTCCACAGCTTGTCGTGTCCCTGAGTAGTTTTACCTCAATGTACTTTGAAAAGTAGTCCACACATAACAGAAATGCTGACCCATCATGGTAAAAAATGTCTGTACCTATTTTTTTCCAAGGTCGTCCTGGCACTTCATGTTGGAACAATGGCTCTTTTTGATTGTTGTTCCTGTTTTCATTGCAGGTAGCACATCTGGATACTGCATCCTCAATTTGTGTAGACATACCTGGCCAGTACAAAATGTCTCTGCCTCTTGCCTTACATTTGACAATTCCCAGGTGTGACTCATGTATTTTGTTGATCATCTCCTGTCTTAGCTGATTTGGAACAATGAGCTTATTTGCTTTAAATAACAGACCATCTTCATAACTGATTTCCTCTCGAAATGTCCAGTCTTGCTGTATTGCTCTTGGCATCATAGATCGTTCTTTCGCCCATCCAGTCAGCACTGCCTTTTTTAACATTTGCATCTCTGCATCCTCTGCTGTTGCTTTTTTGAAAGCGTCCAGTTTCTGTTCTGAAATAGGAAGTTGTGACGTAATCCAGTTTACTGCTAGATCCTCTTCTAGCAGATTTTCCTTCTGTTCATGTAGATAAGCACGACTTAAAGCATCTGCTATGTATAGTTCCTTACCAGGTTTATACATCACCTTCAGATTGTATCTCTGTAGTCGCAGAAGCATTCTTTGTAGTCTCATAGGAGCCTGATGCAGTGGCTTCTTAAATATACTCTCTAATGGCTTGTGATCACTTTCAATCATGATTTCCTTTCCGTACACATACTGGTGAAATTTCTCACATCCATAAACTATGACTAACAACTCCTTTTCAATTTGTGCATATCTACGCTGACAGTCGTTCAGAGCTCTCGAGCCATAAGCCACTGGCCTTCCTTCTTGCAGAATCACAGCTCCTATTCCTTCTGAACTGGAATCTACCGACAATGTGACCGGTTTGCTCACATCAAATAATTTCAAAGTAGGACTTTGAGTAACCAAATATTTCAGTTTTTCAAAACTTTGCTGTTGAGCTTCCTCCCAGTGCCACTCTGTCTCTTTCTCAAGCAATTTCCTCAAAGGTGCACTTATGTCAGACATATTGGGAATGAACTTTGCCAGATATTGCACTACTCCAAGAAATCTTTGCAGTTCTTGCTTGCTTTGTGGTGGTGGAATTTCAGTCACTGCCCTTATCTTTTCTTCATCTGGCTTAACTCCTTGAGCACTCAGTATGTGTCCTATGTATTTGATCTCTGTCATTCTTATTTTGCACTTGTTCCTGTTGAGTTTTAAATTGTTTTTTCTTGCACATTCCAGCAGCTTTATTAGCCTTTCATCATGCTCTTGAATGGAGTCTCCCCACACCAGCAAGTCATCGATGATATTTACCACACCTTCCAGTCCTTCTATCATTTGTGCAATGGATCTCTGAAAGACTTCTGACGCTGAGGATATACCGAAAGGTAACCTAAGAAAACGGTATCGCCCAATTGGCGTGTTCATTGTGCAAAGCTTTGAACTTTCATGATCCAGCTTTATCTGCCAAAACCCTTGATTTGCGTCTAGCACAGAAAAGTACTTTGCCTTCGGCATTCTTGAGACTACATCTTCTACTGTCAGCATTGGATAATGCTCTCTTTTTATTGCCAGATTGAGATCTTTAGGATCCATACAAATGCGCATTTTCTTTGATGTAACTACAGTTACCATGCTGTTGACCCATTCAGTTGGCTCAGTTTGCTTTGCGATGACCCCCATCTGCTCCATTCTTTGTAGTTCTTCCACCACTTTCTCCTGGTAAACAGCCTAAACCTTCAAATAGATCGTCAAAATCCTTGAATGTCACTGCTCTTTTCAATTTCATACAGTCTTTTAATCATGCCCATTTTTTGACATGCAGATCGTCCTAGAATGGCAGGTGCATCATGCTTCATTATTTCAAACAGGATTTTGTATTTCTGTCCTTTGTACACACAATTCAGTGCTTTCTTGCCCAATGGCGCCATCTTGTGTCCAGAATATGTAACAAGTTTGCAGCTTGACCTCTGCAGTCTCCCTGCTATGTTTAGCAACTTGTACACTCTTTCTGACATGACATTACATTCAGCTCCTGTATCCAGTGTCACTTTTACATCATTCTTGTTTATCTGGATTGTCTCGACCCATTGTTCATCCTCCTTACTTGAGTTGATGGACATTACATTTCTTTCTTTTTCCACTGTTATTGTACCAATAAACATGTTATCATCTTGTTCAATCACGTGCATTCTTTTACTCTGACTCTGCAGGTCTTTGGTATTACACATCTTTGCAAAATGATTTTTCTTCTGACAAGACTTACATGTTTTCCCGTAGGCTGGGCATTTCCTATACTCGTGCTTGTTGCCGCATCTGCTGCATTCCTTTCTCATCACTGACGTATGCTCTGATTTGGTGTCTCTTTTCTTTGGCTTTATGGATTCAACTTTGTGTACATTTACTTCATCATTGAGTGCTTTCATCTGACTCGACGTGATCTCGCTGGCCCTGCAAATGTCAATGGCCTTTTCCAATGTGAGATCCGTTTCTCTTAGAAGTCTGCCTTTTAGTTGATCCTCTCTTATGCCACATACAATCCTATCACGAATTAATGAATCGTGCAGATCACCAAACTCAGTCTTTTGCTTTGCTTTTCAGATCAGTGACGTACATGTCGATTGTTTCTGCAGGCCCTTGGGATCTCGTGAAAAAGACGTGTCTGATGTACGGTAGGTTTTTTCGAGGCTCACAGTAATTTTTAAACTTGTCTTTTAGTACTTGTATTTTATTTCTCTCCTCTTCTGAGAACTCAAATGTATTACATACTTTTATGGCCTCTTCCCCCGCCACGTGCAGAAATGTAGCACACAGCACCGTCTCAGACTTCTCTGCTACTCCGCTAGCTAGCGAGAAAAGTTCGATCCTCTGTATCCAGTTCTTCCAATTTTCCGCGAGGTTACCCTGCAGAATCAACGGCGGTGGTGGCTGTAACTGTGCCATCCTCTTTTCCTGCGTTTATATCAGTTTTATTCTGACACCATGTTCTGTTCTTTAGACAGACAGACGAACATGAGCTGCTGCGCCATCACATCACTTTATTCAACCCCCTCAGTAACCAAACATACAAACGTGACTCTGGATGTCATTATATCAGATGACCACTAGATGTCCTCATGACCTCATATATGTATAACATATACAATATGTTACAGTAAATCATTGCGGCTGTAAAATCATCTTGCTCATTAGTCCATTGTTTCTCAAACTTACCAATTCCACTTCAGCTTCGAGTGCAATGGCTCGATCGACAATGCATTTTAGACTCCAAATCCAGACCAAAATAAATGTAGAGAACATATCTCTAAAAATCTAAAAGTAAAACAACATCACAAATAAAATAAAAAACCACCACCCTGCCATAAATATGGTAGAACCATCACTTCTACCACTAAAGATTGCTTTATAAATAATCTTCCTGATCAGTTTTATCAATTTAAGGCCCTGATGTACTTCAAACAAAATTGATGTGACATTTCGAACAAAATCAGGCCAAAACGAAGTTCGTTTACTGTTCTTTTTGGAAGTTTGAATGGGCGTGTCAAAGTGAACTTTTAGGAAAAGCGTGGAACGTGTCTCTGAGTCATTTGATCTGTTGAGTTTGTTGAGGTAAGATCTCTGCGGGTGAAAACATGAACATACTGGATAGCTTACTTTATAGTAGAAAATGAAGTTGTGCTTCTGATGAAATGAGGCACTGACACTGTTTTTTGTGATTGATACTGTAAAGCTGCTGTAATCTATTTAATAAAGATCTATATGCTATATAAATAAACGTGACATGACTGGAGTGTTAATTTGCAGAGCTCGTGCTAACATACCCATGTTATGATCAGATGCTTTTCTTATGCTTTCTATAAAAAAAAGCTTGCTGTTGTGTTTATTTTGTTACTGAAAAGAAAGTGTACGTATTTACATTTTCATCTAACCATCGGTCTCAACAGTGTGGGCAGCGTCAGATGTTAGATTACAGTATATTGCAGCTCACGCATTTCGAATTTCGTTTTACCCCTAAACAAAGAACTTTGTTTGAAGTATATCGGGGTCTTTAGCATGCCAGACAGCTTAGAAGACCTCGACGCTGCAACAGAAACTACTGACTCTGTATTTTCCAGCACATTAGACTCAGTTGCTCCTCTGCACTTAAAGAAGATTAACCCTCTGGAGTCTGAGGCTGATTTGGGGCCTGGAGAAGTTTTGACATGCCCTGACATTTGTGCTTTTTTCAGTTGTTCATAAACATATTAATGACACAAGTGTCATTACACTGTATTCAGCACAAACTAGGCTACCATAATATGTGAGGAACATGTGTGTACATGTTTGTGTTTTTGAAGGAATAACGTTTATGCGTGGTTACTGAAAAAACAAAAAACTTAAGTCACTGATATAAGGCCAATAAAAGTATATTAAATCTGTGTTCACAAGACTTTTGGGTATTGAAGGTTGTAGACTAGAGTTTTTGCTTCAAAATTATGTAAAAATTATGCTGACTACTCTTTCATTTATAACAATATACTGATTTAGTTTTTGTAAGACACTTTTTGCCAAGAAACACGGTATGCGTGGAGGCGTGAATCTCCATGAATAATGGCTCATTCTCACCTGTGAAGACAAAAGAATTGAATAGTAATGACCTGAAAAGACTTGCATATTAATGAGGCATTTCAGTCAGGTAGGCTGTGAAAAAAAACTTCTGTGATGTCTCAAGCTCATCATGGTATATGAAACATACAGAAAAATTTTATTACAATATAAAATAATGGTTTTATATTATACTTTAAAATATAATGTATTTCTGTGATGCAAAGAGTCTGAATATAGGCTTTTAGTTTAAAAGCATGCACATTTGGAGAAATATAGGATTCTCATATGTTTATGTCAATTTTCTATACAGAGGAGTTATTTTTTATTTAATATTCATTGTTATCTCTATGAGCGCTGGTGTTTGCAATTCATACTGCAGCCGGAGGGCGCTCTGTGCATTTTAGTCCACAAATTCACCTAAGAAGAAGACGATATTCCATGAATCGTGTTTACCAAGTCATACTACAGCCGGAGGGCGCTAAAGAAACAAAAACTCACTTAAAACTTATCAATAGAAGAAAACAAACAGGAATTTACTGCATGTCTTCCAGAGATCGCTAACCATGGCTTTTTCATCCAGATAAACAATTTTCAAGGCAATAAATACACGATTGAGATGATGAATGCATGTGTTGTCTCTGAATTTGCGTCTGAATAGCGCTCGCTCCGTGGGCGTGGCCGCATTAGTGGGTAATGAGCTGAATCACGGACTTCTGACATGGCTCTCTTTTCATACAGATTACATAAACACAGAATGTTTGTTTTCGTTTTGACTTGCACGATTTAAAACCTGACATTTCAACGTTTTGTTAGACATAAGTATGAATTTTTTGTGATTAGTATTCACTAAGTTACAGTTCATTTTCTGAGACTATCAGATTGGACTTCGTTCAGAGGGAGATGAGAGATCACGCATCATGTTAGTTTTCTTTATTTTACAAAAAGCACAACATTTTGTTTTTACTCTGAGTGTATACAAATAAAAGGAGATATTCTATAGTTTCAATTGATATATTACTTATGTCTCTATGACAAAAAATGACAGAGTATTTTAAGTCTGTTTTGCTGCAATGTGAAAAAAAACCTGCAAAACGCGCCGGCGCGTTTTTAGACCTCAGAGTGTTAAGGAAACTAGTCCAACGGTGTGGTACAATGAGGACACTCGGGCCCTAAAGGGAGCAGCCAGAAAAATGGAGCGCAGCTGGAGGAAAACAAAACTAGAAGTTTTTCGCATTTCGTGGAGAGAGAGAACGATTGAGTACAAAAAGGCCTTAAAAATGCTGGATCTACTTTGAAGAAAATAAACACAACCCCAGGTATTTATTTGATACAGTGGCTAAATTAACTAGAACTAAAGCTTCTGATGTTTCCAAAGAGCACAGCATTAATGACTTTATGAACGTTTTTACTTGCAAGATTGATAATATTAGAGAAAAAAGTGCACAGACAGTGCACTGTAGTGTCCCTGAGGAAAAATTCAATTCATTTACTGCTTTATGAGAGGAAGAATTGTCTAAACTTGTTAAATCATCAAAATCAACAACATGTATGTTAGACCCTATACCGACTAAGCTATTGAAAGAGATGCTTCCAGAGGTCATAGATCCTCTTCTTAACACTAGAACCGCCACAGGGTAAATTTTACCCGTGGCTGTTTTTCAAATGTACATAACAGGTTTTCAATAAAACATTCAAGTCTCCCACTCATTGACTTTTACTAAAATTGTGTAATTTACAATCCCTTGGTGTTAAAAATTGTTAAGATAAAACCAGATCAAAAAACGGGGCATTTATACCTATAAGCGCCGCACGGGTCAAATTTACCCGCTATATAATGCCTGTATTTACGCGCTGTCATTTTCGCGTCCCCTTATGTTTAAACATTGTACATTGCTTGGCAACGCATTCATAAATAAAGTCACAATGAGTAAAAGTCGGCGATTTATGGATGCCGAAGAGGTAGAAGCCCTAACTGCCATGAATGAAGGAGAGTCTGATGGTGGTGAGATCAGTGACGCGTCCTGGGTCGGCTCAGCATCTGACGGCTCATCTGACAGCGATCCAGAGCCTCAGAGAAAAATTAGACTGAGTCTGTTCTTCAGGACAGGTTTGCTACAATAGTTACAGAGAGTCAGCATCAATAAACTTTGGATATAAATAATTAAGGTGAAGCTGCGCGCTTGAATTAGTCATACATCCTATGCAGTGTGGTGAAATATTATTGTTCATTATTGTCTATAGGCTATTTTAGTAATTTAAATAACATGGGTTATCTTAATATATGATTAATTATAATATTACACCACCCAAATATGTATTTACTTCCTTCTAATTCTCGTTGTCAGTGCAGACTTGTTTAGCTTGACCGTTATGAAAAGTGATTAGTGTAACCTGCATAAAAAAGCCTTGAACATAAAACAACAGGACAAAAATATAGTTGATGACAAAACAATCATTTCATGGCTCTAGACACTTCTTTGTGAAGACAGTGACATAATACAGTGAAATAATATGTTATTAAGCTATATAAAAATGGGTCTAATGTGCGTGGGTAAAATTTACCCGCATGGCGGTTTTAGGTATACAGCGACCCCAGGCGGTTCTAGTGTTAATATTGTTAATTCATCATTATCACTAGGATACGTACCAAAAACTTTTAAGCTGGCTATTATTAAACCTCTTATTATTAACCCTTTGATGCACAAGCTATGAAAACCCCTTCTAATGCGCAACATGGGTCAAAAATGACCCGTATTCATTTCCTATGTAATTTTAATAACGGTTGAGTGTTTCTTTGCTGAATCTTTAAAAGAAATGTATTTTATCATTCATTTATTCCAGGTATTCCTTAAATATCTTGTTTTTGATTGAAAAAAATCATTATGTTCATTTTTTCTTTCTCACTTTATAAACAAACACAGTTTTTGTATGTCTACATCAATTTTACACACATGGGTCAAAAATGACCCGTATTCATTTCCTGTGTTATTTCAATCATGACTGAGTGTTTCTTCGCTGAATCTTTGAAAGAAATGTATTTTATCATTTATTTATTCCAGGTATTCCTTAAATATCTTGTTTTTGACTTTAACAAATCATTGTGTTTATTTTTTCTTTCTTTTTTTCATAAACAAACACAGGTTTTGTATTTCTACATCAATTTTACACACATGGGTCAAAAATGACCCATATAGAAACCTTTGCAAATTTTTGCAAGTAGGAACATATTTACTGCAGACAACTGTTCATCCGCCACACATTTCACCTCTCAACATGGCTGCTTTTGTATATTTGATGGATGAAAGTCATATTATATTTTATATAATAGGCTATATATTATATTTCATAATTTTTATTTTTTGTCATAAACCAATGCTACTGGTCACCTTTTACATCTATCAGTGTTCCTGAAAAGTAACAGTTTTGAACAAGGTTTCTGTCCAACAGTGAAAATATATAATAAGTGTATTTGAAAATATTCTTGTGCTTTTGATTTTCTTTATCTAGAGTGTTATTGGCTGGTCCTCAACAGAACTGAGGTGGATGATGACATCACTGTAAAAAAAAGTTGAAAGTATACTTTGCGAACAGTCGAACACAATTTAAATGTGTATGTGCAGGATGCACATACACAGTTACAGAAATCCGGCGGAAATTATAAAAAGTTACAAAAATCTGTATGCTGACCCTCATGTACGCATAAAAAGTGAAGTATACTTTGGCCTTTAGAAAGATAATGACACACACATTCAAAAAAATTCATTCAAAAAGAAAGGAAAAATTAAAATAAGGATTTGGTTATTGAGTAATAGATGGAATAATGAATGATGAAATTAATTTATTGTAATATATGCAATATAGAAAACAACTCATTCAGGTCACTTTAGACCCATGTTGTATATGTCCAAAACTGTTACTTTTCAGGAACGCTGACAGACATAAAGGATAATCAATTTTAAAATTGATTTATGACAAAAAATGAAAAATTATGAAATATATAGCCTAATATATTAAATATAATAAGACTTACATCCATCAAATATACAAAAGTAGCCTTGTTAAGATGTGAAATGTGTGGCAGATGAACAGTTGTCTGCAGTAAATATGTTCCTACTTGCAAAAATTTGCAAATATTAAAGATTTCTATATGGGTCATTTTTGACCCATGTGTGTAAAATTGATGTAGAAACTGTGTTTGTTTATAAAGTAAGAAAGAAAAAATAAACACAATTATTTGTAGAAAATCAAAAACAAGATATTTAAGTAATACCTGAAATAAATAAATGATAAAATACATTTCTTTCAAAGATTCAGCAAAGAAACACTCAGTCATGATTGAAATAACATAGGAAATGTATATGGGTCATTTTTGACCCATGTGTGTAAAATTGATGTAGACAAACAAAAACTGTGTTTGTTTATAAAGTAAGAAAGAAAAAATGAACATAATGATTTTTTACAATCAAATTCAAGATATTTAAGGAATACCTGGAATAAATGAATGATAAAATACATTTCTTTTAAAGATTCAGCAAAGAAACACTCAACCGTTATTAAAATTACATAGGAAATGAATACGGGTCATTTTTGACCCATGTTGCGCATTAGAAGGGTAGTGATACAAAAATTATTTTTATTAAAAAAGTAAGAAAGAAAAAATGAAAATGAGGATTTGTGATGATCAAAAACAAGTTAATTGAGGAATACCTGGAATACTGAATGATGAAATTAATTTCTTGCAAAGATATAGAAAAAAAAAACTCAGCCGGGTCATTTTTGACCCATGTTGTGCATCAAAGGGTTAAAAAAAAAAAAACACACACAACTTGATCCTAGAGAATTAGTCAATTTAAGGACAATCTCAAATCTCACTTTTCTGTCAAAAATACTAGAAAAGGCAGTTTCATCACAACTATGTTCCTTTTTAGAAAGAAATAATATCTGTGAGGATTTCCAGTCAGGATTTAGACTGTATGTCTAATTAAATTACGCACAGAGATTTCACCAGTTTCTCTGAATCTTTTGATGTTATAGATGAGATTTGCAAAGCCTTTGCATTGTTTTTAAAGTATACCACAATCTTCTTATGCACTCTTTCACAGATTGCTCATCTTTATTTCTGAGAGACTCTGCCTCTCTAAGACATCCCTTTTATAGCTAATCATGTAACAGACCTGATATCAGTTAAAGTAATTAGTTCCTAGATGTTCCCCCAGCTGAATTTCTTCAAGATTCTTCTTGGTTTTTCAGCCATTTGTTGCCCCCAAACCAACTTTTTTGAGACCTGTAGCAGACATCACATTTGAAATGAACTAATTTTTGTGGATACATTTTAAACATTTGTTTTGTTATTTATGTTCTATTGTGAAATAAATATTGGCTCATTTGATTTGAGAGTCTTTTATAATTCACTTTATTCACATTTTTTAAAAAATGTCCCAAGTTTTCTGGAATTCATGTTGTAGTTAGGAGTAACAAGATAGCAGCAGAGATGAGACACACTTTTCAATGAAAATAAACTGTATTGGAGTTAAATGATGACAGGGAGTTGATAATCCTGCCCAAAAATGATGTCACACAATTTGTTTTACTATTATCACAATTACGCAATATGCTTACAAAATCTTTAAGACATTTTGAATAATATTTGATTAAAGGCAGTATATGTCAGTTTTCCTAAGCCAAACATCACTTTTAGTCACTGCTGCTTGGCAGTTTTACTTGTAACTTGTAATGGTGTAATTTTCATTGTAAGGTATCTGTACTTTTACTCAAGTATTGTTTTCAGGTACTCTTTACACCTCTGCTCTTTCCACAGTGACGACTTCTAAAAGAGTTTTGTTTCGAGTGAATCCTCAAGTGGACCCTTAGGTTACTTTGAAATCTGAAACCCATTCCACACTGATCACAGGTAAATGGCCTTTCTCCAGTGTGAATATTCATGTGTTCCCTAAGGTTTTGTTCTCGTTTGAAGCCATTCCCACACAGACTGCAGGTGTAAGGCTTTTCTCCAGTGTGAGTTATCATGTGGGCTTTAAGGTTTCCTTTTTGACTAAAATTCTGTCCACACTGCTGACAGGTGAAAAGGCTCTCTCCAGTGTGAATTCTCATGTGGACTTTAAGGTTTCCTTTATTTGTGAAACTCTTTCCACATTGTTGGCAGGTGTAAGGCCTTTCTCCCGTATGAATTCTCATATGGACTGTAAGGTTTCCATGTTGATCAAAACTCTTTCCACACTGTTGGCAGGCAAAATATCTTTTAGTTTCTGTTTTTTTGAGCTCTTTTTCGTGGGGAAGTCTTTTTAGCCTGTGTCGCTCTTTCTCCAATCATGAAATCATGTTTATCATAATGTTCTTTCTCTTCTTCCCTTTCATTAAGTTCATGACTCGCCTCTCTCAGTGCCATTAGGTCTAGGACAAAAATAGACATAAAACAATTTAGACGTTTAATGCATCAAAACGAACAACATGTATGATACCCTATCCTATGGATCAAGGATGGGTAGCTTTGGTCCTGGAGTGCCACTGTGTTGCAGAGTTAAGTTTTATCCCTAATCAAATACATGTGCCTGTAATTTTTCACGCAGTCCTGAAGACTTGGGGTTCAATTTTGGAACTGGGTTCAATTTTGCAGGTGTGTTTGATCAAGGATGGAGCTAAACTGCAGAATAGTGTCCCTCCAGGACCAGAGTTGCCCATCCCATCTATAGACCTTATACTCAATACATCAGTGGTTTTCAAACCTGTTCCAAAGGGACCCACCACTGCACATTTTGTATGTCTGCTTTCTTATAATTAAACTTATCTTGGATGGATTTGTCTGTCTTCTTCCTGCCTGAGCACAAAGTTACAGAAGAACTGACCAATAAAGAAAAAAGATCCTGGCTGAGGACCTCCTGTGGGACCTGTGGCAGAATGGTCGGCCTTTGGAGAGGTATGTGGAAGAGTTTATCGAGCTTTCCCATCAGGTGAGCTGGTCTAGTTGAGCCGATAAATATTATTCGTTATTTAAATGGTTCACATTTTGAAGCAGAAGTAGTTAAAGTAAACTTGGCCTTTCCAGCTCACCCCATGCCAGAGCCCTCTATATAAATGGATCCATCCATTTCTGCCCTCCAGTTCTTCCCTGTCTCCAAAGATGTGGTTCCACAGTGCTGACCTGGGGACCAAAGTGGCAGACCAGCATTTACAACTGTCAGGTCAGTGCTGAGATCTGCAGGACCCAATAGCATTCAAGTCCTCAGTCCCTGACCAAGATGGCCGCCACCACATCTAACCCCTGGATTCTAGGTATATATACACATTTCCAGTCAGGGGGAAAGGATTGTTTTCCCCCATGCCGATGCCACGCCCCCAGCTATGACACGACATTGACCAAGTCTATTACTTCTCCTTATGTTCAGGCATTTTTAAATGTTACTACAGCACTTTTGAGCATGATCAGAAAACAAATATACTTTTCTATTGTTGTTCTCTATTCAGAAGAAGATATTAGGTTTAATGTTGCACAAAATTGTTTTGGCTTCTTCTGTATATTCTCTATTTCTGTAGAGCTGGACATTTTAATAATGATCAAATGACTGAGTTCAGCTGTGAGAATAAAACCAACCTGTTTGTTCCTCAGTTTCTTCATGTTTCACTCTGAATGTTTCTTCAATCTTTATTTCTTCAAACTCCTCTTTATTAAACTGCATCTTCATGTCTTCAGTCTCCTCTTTAATAATTATCTTCATATCTTTACTTTCCTCTTTAATAAACGACATCTTCATGTCTTCAGTCTCTTCTTTAATAAACACCATCTGTAAGAAGAGAATAATTAACAGAATAATAATGGTCTTCAAACCTGGTTAGAAAAGAAAAAAAAACTAACACTGCTTAAAAATAAACACTTAATATTTAGACATTTATGATTTACATCTAGTATTACACTTTGATGAAAACATGTTTAGTTCGTTAGTGTTTGTTGTTCTCGTTCATGTTCACTGTTTGAGCAGCACGTGTCGTGATTCACTGAATCATTTCTCAAAGTGTTTGATTCAATTGACTCGGAGTTGAAAAGTTCAGTTTCTCCATTATTCGCCAGAGACTGAACTCGTGTTTGTGATAAAAACTTACAATGTTACATTAAATAGCAGGATAAACTAATTTAATGTCGCTTTAAAAAAAAGCCCCACACAACTATAAATCACTGAACTGTTTCTATCGATTAAAATAGCTTAAATTAAAAAAAAAAATCGTTCTTCAGCAGAATCACAGCAGATGCAGGATCGCGGCGCAGTCTTATGACGTCACGTCGTCATTCCAAAATTAAAGTCCTGTTCACACGCTGCATTGTCTACAATCACAGAATCACAGAGACTCTGAACATGTATGCTCCTTTCAGTGGGGCTGTGAAAACACCTGAATCAAATAACAAGAGATACAGAATCAGCTGTTTCCTGCATGATTGCTCAATTACCAAACACACTCATTTGAATCTCTTATACACATTACACAAATGAAGAGAGGTCTGAATGGAGCAGAAGGTTTTCATTACTATGAACTGAGTTTATGACTCCATTTCATTGATAATTACCTGTAACTGGGTTGTAGGCGTTCCCTGTGTTTGTGAAGACGTTCTTGTAGGTTATTGTGAAGTGAGTGCTAAAAGGACCAATATATTTATCGCCAGATTCCACCAGTGACGCTGAAAAAGCTATTTCTCTGCCTGTTATTGAAAAATATAAGTAATATTGTGATATATTACTGTATTACACTGAGAATGTATACACTGAATTTAACATTCAAGCACACTTTCACCTCTATTTTCCTTTCTCAACTCCTCCACTTGACTTGAAAGATTTGAAATTTCTGTGAAGGAATAAAGATTGTTAAATGACATTTACACTGATTATTGTAATATACAACACAATTTACACAGTATACACTCAACATTACACTAACATTTACACTATACAATGTATTGCATTGGTGTTTTACTTTGAGGAACATTGATAAAACAGTGAATGTTTTGGTCAAGTACCTTCATTTTTCTTGTTCATCTCATCCCTCAGTTCTCCGATGTTTCCTTTCTGCTCTGTAACGGTGGCGGTCAGTTCTGTAAGTAGTGAACTAAATTTAAACTTCCATAACTTTTTTATAATTTTTTGAAGTGCTTTCACTTGAGCAATAATCTGCTGAGTATCTTCTTTAAAACAAACTTGTATCTTTATTTCAAAGCATTCTTGAAGAGCTGAAGAAATATAGATTCACTTTCTTAATCTTTGTCAAACTAGTAGACATCACAGTATGAGCAATATGGTGTTATAAATATGTAAATTATTGCATTTCATTTTATTCTGGACTACCCTGTCATGTATGTAGTGTCCATCACGTTACCTTTGTTTTCTGTTCTTAGTTGCTCCATTTCAGTCTCCAGAGAATCCATTATTGTTTCAATGCTCTTTATTTTCCCCTGGTCTTCAATGATGTTTATGTTTGGTGAAAGTACATCATCTGCCGATATAGCCCACACATTGAGCATTAAAACCGTTATAAAAATCAACATTGTTGTGCTCTCGGTTTCTAGTGATATACTGAATCAACTGAATTAACGCTCTCTTATATTTAAAGATAACTTGCGTAATTGTTTAAACTGTCCAATAGACTTTAGACTGCAAATATTTTTTGGGTTACGATTGTAACCTTTGTTCCCTCAGGAGGAAATGAGAGGCGTCGAATGAGGACACTATGGGGTATGCCTCTGCGTGACTGCATCTGAAGCACGTATGCAACTAGTCCAATTCTGATTGATCACCATGTGCCGTGTGACCGCGCACCACAGAAGCCACATAGGGAAGCTGGTACACATTAGAAGCAAGGTCCTCACAGGCATTCATGAAGTATTGCAAAGGGACTCAGCGCCTCGTTCCCTTCTCAGTGAACAAAGGTTACAGTAATAACCTGAGATGTTCCCTTTCGAGAGAACTTATGCTGCATCAAATGATGACACTGTGTGGAAGGAGATGCCCACTGTGTTATATTGACTAATTTCTGTCTTTGAGTGAAACTGTACAGGCACAACTCAGGACGAGAGCACTTGAGCGTCAGCTGGAAAACCTTATAAAGGTGTTTAGGGTTGCCCATCCCATCCTGCAGCATCAAATACTTTCGGAAGGGAGACCCCTGACAATAAGGCTTTAAAAGTTGCCATACTTCTTGTGAATTGAGCCCTTACCAATAGAGGTGAAGGCAGACGCTCAACTCATAAGATGTAGGAATTGCCTCCACAGTCCACTTTCTGATTGTTTGTTTAGAGGCCAGTGAAGGGGTGGATTCTGGAATCCACTGCTGCTTCAATATATATATTTTGAGTGATTTATTATCAAGTTATTAATCAACATTTATCTTTCTAAATATTAAAATTATTTGAATGACTTCTTCAACGTATGTTTATAAACATTTATTTTCCTTTTCAAACACTAGAGAATAATGATGAATATTGTCTGTACCTCTCACTGAGAGAGAAAAACAACTTATCAGTATGTTTTGGGAATCTTTCCTGTTCTAGTTGAAGCCTGGGCCAACTTCAACCTTGAAGAAGTTGTGAATCATGTGTATCTGTGTATGTGTGCTAGTGTTCTGTGTGTAGGTCCTGTATTGGTATCAATAGACAATTGGCACTCTTCTTGAGGCCTGCAGATGCCTTTTCATGACTTAACAGGACATCCTGTGCCTAAGTCCAGGGTCCGATCACCAGCATCGTGATGGATTGAGATATGTTTCTGACTGTCTGTCCATGTGTGGAAGATTACTAATTTTGTCTGTTTTTCTTAGACAATCAGAATCATTCAACCTGAAGTAATGACCTATTTAGTGGACTCTGTTAGAGTATAATTATTGTGGAAATGTGAATGTACGCAGAGCGGCCTACAAACTCCTTGTGAGACCTGAAGCTGGCTTCTGCTGATGAAATTGCAAACTATTCTTCAATCAAATTTTCTTCAATTTATTATTTTTTTAAACTCTGACTCCGGGTCTTCATTCATCATATCTGGTCTTTAGCTGTAAAATTCCCCTACACCAGGTATCCCTTCTTGGATGATTCAAAGTACACCAGTAACTGATCATTCTTCCTCCACTGAGAAACCATCCTTTACAAAAAATAAGTATACTTCCCCCGGTTTCACAGACAAGGCTTAAGCTAGTGCATGTTTGAGCTGTTTTAATGGAAAGCAACTTGTTCTAACAGATCTTAAAATATGCCAGTGCCATTGTTTTGTCTCAAGATGTACACAAGTAATGTTTTTTTCTAGTGAGCGTTTATAAAAGCTACTTAAATGCCCTAACTGAACTAAGGCCTAATCCTAGTTTAGGCTAAGCCCTGTCTTTGAAACCGGGCCTTCAAGTTCATTTTATTAAGTATACTTAAAGGATTAGTTCATTTGGAAATGAAAATTAGCCCCAGCTTTACTCAGCCTCAAGCCATCCTAGGTGTATATGACTTTCATCTTTTTCATGAACATAATTTTAAATATCCTGACTCATCCGAGCTTTATAATGGCAGTGATGGGGATCAATGAGTATGAGCTGAAGAAAGTGCATCCAACCACATTCATTCATCATAAACATGTGCTCCACACTGCTCCAGGGGTTAATAAATAAATTATTATTATTTATTATTTAATTAATAATAAAGTCCCTCTGAAGTGAAGCGATGCATTTGTGTAAAAAAAAAAAAATCCATGTTTAAAGGGGTCATGACAAATGTTTATGTTTGATGAAAGTACATCATCTGCCGATATAGCCCACACATTGAGCATTAAAACTGTTATAAAAATCAACATTATTCTGCTCTTGGTTTCTAGCAATGTACTGAATCATCTGAATTAATGTTCTCTTAGATTTAAAGACAACTTGCGTAATTGTTTGAACTGTCCAATACACTTTAGACTGCAAATATGTTTTGGGTTATGATTGTAACCTTTGTTCCCTCAGGAGGAAATGAGAGGCGTTGAATGAGGACACTCTTGGGAATGCCTCTGCGTGACTGCATCTGAAGCACGTATGCTGTAACCTAGGTTACTATAGCCCATGGGCGAGGCTAGCCCCTTTTTAGGGGTGCTTCAGCACCCCTAAAAAGGAGCTCAGCACCCCTAAAACTTAGTTTTGAGAAATGTTATTCTAAAATTTTTGTTCGTCTTTTACAAGGTTAAATAATGTCCAAAACATACTCTGTAGTTTGTGGTTTAAAATGTATGTGTTAAGGATGAAAATGAAAACATCCCCCTTAGCAAATGATGTCATCCTCTTCTCTTCTTCTACTTCTCCTCTGTACCTGCACCGCTCAGCACGACCGTCATCCAGCGCGAAACACGCAGAGTGAGAACCCGTTATGTAGTGTTGTGAATCAACTAAGTTGCTCCAAAGCTGTGTCTCACACTTCTTTCCTTTTACCTAGAGTTATTCCGATTCCGAAACCATATCGGTGAGTAGCCTACTGGAGTCAGTATAAAAAAAATATCCCCCCTGGGTGATGCTGCTCCTCAAACCACCAACAGAGCATATAAAATACAAAAAATATAAATCTTTTTTTAAAAACATCGCCAAGTAAAACGCTGCGTTTATATAGAACTGTCTCTTTACGACCACAACAAACGGGACACTTTTCAGAGCGCATTCCGACCTCGCCTCAGTGCCAGGCGCAAGTCAAACGAGCGCGGAAAAGATAGGCTACAGGTGACGACGAGGGAGCTTCAGTTGAACAACAGTGAACTGCGGTCAGATGAGATGTTGTCAGGCTATGTCGGTAAAACTCAGAAAAATGAACACGACTGTCCAATCAGCCGTTATACTGTGCTCGTGGCGCGCACTCAAGAATTGCTGCGCAAATGCGCCGGCGCGCGCTGCATAATGACTTTATTATAGCTTAAATAAAGCGCAAAAGAAACTGCGAGCAATGACCGTCGTTGTTCTGTTGTAAGTTAAGTCATGAAATTACCAAACATGCGATTAAAGCTGCCTCAAAACTGTGCAGGCATGTATTTGTTGGCATGGTTTTAAAGCTATTGTTATCCAATGTGTTGGCCTTAAAACGTCTTAAAAATGCACATATGTACACCAGGGAAATCTAAATTTTCTCGGGGGAGCATGCCCCCCAACCCCCCTAGCATACTACATTTTCTGACCTCCGTAATTAAAACCCGCCGTGCGGCCCGGCTTATTCTATCTAATGAAATCTGAGGTAAACGTGCATTTCTCCAAATGTGCACACTTTTGGACTAAAAGTTTTGTGTGTATGCACTGTGATCAAAAATAAATGGGACCAAACACGATTGAATTTGTGTCTCGTTATTCAATTAATAACTAGGCTAAAAAAAAAAAAAAAAAAAAAAAAATCTGGATTTTAGAGTTCGTTGAATCAATGTTAAAATGATAAAGTTATTTTTCAATAGACATATTTTTTGTTTTTGTGTGAAAAGAGGGTGGGTGGTGGCAGTGGGGCTCATTGGGTGCTCAGCACCCCTAAAGCTCTGACCCTAGAATCGCCCCTGCTATAGCCCATGTCAGACCTGTAAAAAAGAGAGGAAGAAATTAAAATGCACATGAAAACAATTTTATTGATTTATTTTAATGTTTAAAAATTAAATAGCCTATTGTTGAAGAAATATAGAAAATATCACAAATTGAAAACATAATTAAATTAAACAATTAAGAATAGCTCCACCTTAGTGTGTTGCGTCATCTCTCGCGCTGAGCAGAGATGAACAGTCTCTCGTCATGGAGTGAAGTGAAATGGGCGATTGAGCAGTGATGCTTTTAATTATGGCAGTTCTAAAATCCATAAAGATTAAGAGAGAAGTTGAGCTGATTCGTCCGCCGAAAACTGCACAGAGCAGATTTCTTTGATACATCGATATTATTTCTGATCTCTGTCGATTTATCCTTGGTAAGTGAGCTCATAAATCACCATATTTGGTTATAATTTCTGCAATTTTCCAGTCTTTTGTGAGTCAAGTGTTCTTAAATGATACTGTGATGTATGTTTTTTGTGAAATATGTAGAGAAATGAGTTCATATGTGAATTTATTACTTAAATTAGCTGTTTATTTGCTGTTTAAAAGTGTTTATATCCATTTTATAACTTTATGAGCGTGATGAGTGTAACGTAGCTCACGTGGAGTTTTTGCTAACCATGCAGGCCATGTGCTACGAGCTACAAGCTAAATGATTGCACATACATCACTCCTAAGACGATATAGTTATATTTATGTTAAGAAATGTGATAAAAGAAAGAAATAAGTGTTGAGAAATGTGTATTGATGCATTTTGGAGCATTTGTTGTGCTGAAAATGATCATTTGAAATGTTAATGCTGTTAAATGGGAATTAATTGTGATTTTTCTGCCTTGTCTTTGCAAGGTCGTTTTTTTTCCCCCCCTTTTGTTGTTTTTGTTTTTTCCCTTCTCCTTTTTCTCTCTTGATGTTCCAGTCCTTCTGCATCTCTTTGAAACTGAATGAGGAGTTTCTTGGAGTTCTAAGTTAGAACCGTTTCTGCCAGCAACGAGGAGTGCTCAACATTGGTGGAAACTGGCGGGCCAACCTGGTTTTCTCGAGCTTGGACAACAATTCAATTGTTTCTTCGAAGTGGTAGGATCATACATATTCTGTGAAAAGGAGCTGTTTTTCCTTTTTTTCCCTTTTCCCAATTTTTTCTCATCTTGGAGTTGCTTATCTGTGTTCTTTACTGAACACTGAAACAGGACACTGAACTGAGCTAAAGTCCTGTTTAATTTGATTGAGTCATTTCCAGCAAAGACAACTGATTGAAAAGGACTCTGATTCTGTGTCATCGGACATTTTTCTTGAACATTGTCCCATTTTCTGTTATTTCTTTTTATTGGAATTGTTCTGAAAAGAAAACACAAAGGTTATTGAATTGGTTACCATTTTATATGGGAAAGAAGAAAAGAGTGTTTAAAGATACATAGCTATAAACCAAACCGATTTAGAAATTAAACTGAGTAAATTAAGAATACTAAAGCCTAATTAAAGAATAACAGACTAATTAAATAACTAAACTACTATAATATAATAAAATATAAAATAAACTAATATAATATAATAATTTATAATATATATAAATATTATATAATCAACTACAGAATTAAATAACTCACAAAGAGTCACGGGAGTATAACAAGCTTTATTTCAAGAGTTCAACAAAAAGGGTTCTTTTGTGAATTGTATTATTGTTGTTGTTTTTCTGTTTTTTATTTTTTGCTGTCATTTTGGGTTTTTCCAGTTGTTTGTTTTTTTCCCCAACAAAACAATTTGGTACAAAGAAATACAAAAGAAAAATTACTTACCTTTTCAGTTATAATTCTGTCTCCTGTTGTTATTTCCCTCGTCTTGCTGCAACACTGGCTCAAGAGCGAACATAGAGTTTGGATCTGGTCCAAACTATTAGAAAGTGGTTTATGCATGTTGTAGGTCACGTGTGCTGCACAACTAGTCCAATTCTGATTGGTGCCACATCACCATGTGACGTGTGACCGTGCACCACAGAAGCCACATAGGGAAGCTGGTACATATTAGAAGCAAGGTCCTCACAGGCATTCATGAAATATGGCAAAGGGACTCAGTGTCTTGTTCCCTTCTCAGTGAACAAAGGTTACAGTAATAACCTGAGATGTTCCCTTTCGAGAGAACTTATGCTGCATCAAATGATGACACTGTGTGGAAGGAAATGCCCACTGTGTTATACTGACTAATTTCTGTCTTTGAGTGAAACTGTACAGGCACAACTCAGGATCAGAGCACTTGAGCACCAGGTGTAGATGGAGGGTCCAGGGCCCGTATCCCTAAAGATTCTGAGAATCCTCTCAGAGAGCTCCTAACTTAACCTAAAAATTCCTTGCCAGGAGTTTTAGCTTAGAAGTGATTCCAGAACATTTTCAGTGAACTCTGAGCAAGGAATGGATGGAAAATCCTATCTTAGTGAGGAGGTGTGGTTGACCCCGTTGCTAGGTATGAGTCATCATTTCAAAAGCCGTGATTGGTTGATCCTACAAGTTTGATGAAAATGAACTTTTGGTGATAATGAGCAAAGGATGTACCCTCAAATCAATAATTATATACTCTAATCTTATGCAGACTGTAATTGTAAATAATATTTCACATTCAAGAAAATATCTGGAAAATGAATAGTAAGCTGTAGGGGTTATAGCCTAACATTAGAATCTAAAATATGTGAAAACTTAAGCTCATTACACCCTGTTCAAATAATGATTCCTGTCTTATTTGCTCAGATTAATATCCTAGCTGGCATATTTTGTACTTTCACTCCCATATGGACCCCATTGAAAACAAGATGGCCTATCTCAAGGGGCTGTCCTTAATGAAGTAGAAATTACAACGTTACAACTCAGTGTGGTCTTAACGAGGGTAACACGGCTCAGCTTTTATCAATGTCTGTGATTGCTGGCTGGTCTATTTATGAAGGCTTGTTAACAAATATCCTACAAACACAGAAAATGGAGAAAAAAAGGAATCGCAAGCCGAACTGGACTGAGGAGCAAGGTTTGTTGCTGGCCCAGTTGGTGAACGAACATAAAAGTATGTTACGAGGAAAATTTGACCCAACTGTCACTAGCCAAGGCAAGAGGCGCACCTGGGACACAATATCCCAAACAATCAATGCCTCTTTTCCACCGGTGGTGCGGACAGGCGACGATTGTGAGAAAAGGTGGTATGTGCTGCAGTCCAAGGCAAAAGATGAGATTGCAGCACACAAAGCGGGAATCCTCACTCACAGGTGAGCAAAATACTATAGCCGACCACATAATCTGGCAACTTGCTCCTGCTGGCAAAGTTAATTTACATGCCTAAGTACTGTGTTCATTGACTGTTTCTTTCTAAGGGGTGGACCACCTGCAAAGCGGCTGTCCCAGGTGGCCGACACTGTCTTTCAAGTCCTGGGACACTCTGAGGTCAGTGTCACCGGGCTGCCAACAGGCATTGACACGTCAATGATGTAGGCCCTTGAAATGCAGCAAAGGTAGGACACAGGGTTATTCATATCAACAGTGTTTATTCATTGCAGAATAAACAGCCATTTCATGTGTTATCCATGCTCATTGTATTAAATTAATTTAATCAAAACAATAATTAAACTAGGCCTATGTATTTCTGTAGCATGGAGCCATCACAAGAACCGGGCCCATCAAGTTTCCCGACAAGATTGCCGCCTGAACCATCTGCAGCTGCTACTCAGGATAGCCCGGCGGATCAAACACCATTCCCATCCGAAGCACCTGCTCCGTCAGCATCCCTGCAGGAGAGAAGATTGCAACTCACAATTGATGTGTTTGAACAACAAAAAAAAGTCCTTTCCCTTCAGGAGGAGTACTACCGCCTTAAAATTGAACACCTAAAAAATAAACCATTTACAGATTGTGTTCTGTGTATTGCATTTAACAATTGCAGGTGTTGTGCAGTAAAACTGTGGTAGTTCTTAATACCATCACAAGTTCTCAAATGACATGGGGCTACAGCTTGCCTGAAATGTAAATTTGTGAAGTTTGCCCTGTAAGGCAGTCCACTTTGGGCTAGGTTCCCCTGTGGAATGTGAATATCTTCTTCACCACCATCCTCATCATTGTCTTCATCCTCATCGCCATCCTCCAGAGGTTCTGCAATTTGTCTAACCTTGCAAATATTGTGTAATATTGCACAGGCTATGATGACTTTGCTGACTTTTTCAGGCCTCAGCCGCACCTCTCTGTGGAGAACATGAAAGCGCCTCTTAAGCTGGCCTATGCCACGCTCCACCACCGCTCTTGTTGTCTTGTGGGCCCTACAATAGAATACAGACCTTTAATTATTTGATGGAAATATTGCACTACTTGGATGCTCTAACATATTGCTTGCATTTCATTTCCATGATTTTTGTATTGTTTGGCTTACCTGTTATAGTTTAATTGGGGCCCTTGGCGTGGCTGGAGGTAAGGTGTAAGGAGCCATGGTTTGCATGGGTAGACACTGTCCCCTAACAAGTGGCAATTAGCTGGCACATAGCGTCTCTCAAAAAGCTGTCTGATGCCACTCTCGGAGAGCATTCTCGCATCATGTGTGGAGCCTGGCCATTTAGCCACAATGTCCAAAATCTTACAGGCCGCATTGAACACTATTTGCACATTGATGCTGTGGAAATTCTTCCTGTTAACAAAGACTGCCTCGTCCTCTGATGGCGCAATTATTCTCACATGTGTTCCATCAATTACACCCACAATGCCAGGGAATCCTGCAATGTCCATAAATGCCCTTTTATGTGTGTGTAAAGTGCGGGCATCCAGCGGGAATGAAACAAATTGTGTCACAATATTAGGTTGTGACAAAGCTGTCAGTGTTTGGGTGATGACTCTGCTGACAGAGGATTGGGACAGACCCAAGTCATCACTGCTGCATTGTTGCATTTTCCCTGTTGCCAAATACCTCAGGGCTTGTGATTACTTTCTTCTCCGGTGTAATAGCGTTGTGGCGTCGAGTTGGTGAAGTAATTGCATCTCTAAGGAGATCCACCACAAACATGATTCCTGCACGATCCAATCTGTAGCGTCTCAATAATTCCCTGTCATCCAGTGTTTGCAGGACATCTCTCCTGCCTCCTCTGTTGGCCATTTTGTGCAGCTGCTTAGGGGAACTCCTAAGCCACTAAAAGTCCTCTTCCCTGCTCTTAGCAGATCTCGCCTTAGGAGCCCTTTTAAGCGCTAGGAATCTTGAGGAATAGCTTTTATATTAACTGGGATTTTCGTGTCACTTTTAGGGGAAATTCTAAGAAAACGTCATGACTCTGAGAATTTTATTAGAATTTGGCCGCTAGGAGCCACTTTTTGCACAAAAATTCTTTAGGGATACGGGCCCTGGTCTCTAGCGGCTAAAAGTTTCTCAGAAAAGGCATTTTTTGCATAAAACTTGGTTAGCCTTAAAGGTCCCGTTCTTCGTGATCCCATGTTTCAAACTTTAGTTAGTGTGTAATGTTGTTGTTAGAGTATAAATAAAATCTGTAAAATGTTAAAGCTCAAAGTTCAATGCCAAGCGAGATATTTTATTTAACAGAAGTCGCCTACATCGAACGGCCAGTTTGGACTACATCCCTCTACTTCCTTCTTTAATGACGTCACTAAAACAGTTTTTTGACTAACCTCCGCCCACAGGAATACACAAGAGTTACGTTTGTAGAGTGTGTTTGTCGCCATGTCGTCGAAACGCTGTTATTTTCATCCCGCAGTCCAATCACCGGCTTAAGAACGTGCACTCAATGAGAATAACGGAAAAGTAATGTAATGCACTACTTTTCATGAAAAGTTACTTTTTTTAGAGAGTAACATAATATTGTAATGCATTACTTTTAGTAACTTTACCCAACACTGGTCATAATGTTTGTTTGTTCATTTATTTTGGAAACAGACAGTATGATTAACAGTTTAACTGACTGAATACAGAAGTCCTGCTGCACACAAACTGCTGAAAATGACTAAAATAATGTCTGCCAATGAATATGTGCTGTAGAGATCTTAACAATAGTGTTATGATTTCAAAACTTAAAGTCAAAACCGTTTCACTTAATATGACTACATATAAAATAATTGTAAATGGACACTTAACAGATAAACAAATAACAGATAAATTCATTGTGTCCTAAGTGATTTTGACATTATTTGTATAGAGTGAAGTATGTTGCCACTGAAGTGATTTTCAAAAACACTCTAAAAATAAGGTTTTAAAAAAAGTTAAAGCAACCATCTGTATCTTTTTCTTTTTTTTTTTTTTCCTTCAAATGAAGTTATTTTCAACCAAAAAACTATATTGAATTAGAGGAACTCAAACACAATTTTTAAAAGTTGATTACTAAAAAAAAAAATTAAAGTCACTCCAACTACATTAGTTGTAGCCCTGGAACTAATAATCTTATCTATTTCAGTTAAAATGTTATCAGTTAAAACTATTTCAACTATCATAACATGCTAAATGTAACATATTTAGCAAGTACATTAACCCTTTCAAGCGCAAGTTTAAAATATTCTAGCTGTCCCCCCAGGGTCTGTGTACTTTTGCTTCCATTCCTTTTTCGTTTTTTAACCACGTCAAGAAAAAACAAAAAATGAACGGTTGTATTTTTAAATGCTATGTTGAATACCAAAATTTATATTCAAACCGAATATACAAATTTCATGTGCATAAAATAAATATTGAGATCTTTTCAGATTTTTGTTTATTATGTTTTGCAGCTTTATAAACCAAAATTTAAAAAGGAGAAATTCAAGTCGAAGAAATGTCAATTTACAAGTTTTCTTTTGTAAAATTGTTCTTTCTCCCACACTTTCGAGAGCCATGTCTCTGAAACATGATAATACTTGACTTGATTTCCACCCCATTCTCACTCATGAGAGGTCCAATACTGCCGCATATCCAAGAGAATGCTATACTGGCGGCAAACACGTCCAGCGAAGCGAGACATTCGTGCTTAACATGAAAAATGCTTAATGTGGTTTAATGTAGGTGATATTGGAGGAGCAAATTCACTACACCTTATAAGCAGCCCACTATGAACACAATAACACGTTAAACATTTTCCTAGAAAATAAAACATGAACATAAAAGTTATGAAGAAAACGCTTAATGCATTAAGACACTGATATTAAATGACCAATAAAGATATGCAGACAAGCAGGTCAGGCTAACTATGAAGGCATTGTGCTTTCAACGTTCAGCATTTTCCATTTATAGAAAACTGTTGTAAACGCTTAACATAAAAATATTGTCCTTCCACTTTGTTTACGTTGTCTTAGCATGCTGTTGATGACAAGAAAATGTGCGAGAAAATAGTTTCTCCCTGGTTGTTGTTTTAGGATTAAGCAACATAAAGCATTAATGTCCAGCGACGCGGCCATAACAAATTCCTTTCAATGAGAATTGAGAAATATTTCATGTCAAACCTCCACTGAGGCAAAGGGTATGGGAATTTTGTCTTCATGAAAATCACATATTGGGGTATAATTTTGTCATCATAACAAATGTTGGTATTCCAATTTGAACAGCATAGAATATGCTATAGCCTATAAAGTGACTCCTAATCCCAAACAATTTCTCAATATAAAACAATATAAAACACCTAACAGAGCCAGTCACAAAAAAGTCACAGTAATTTAGATGTGGTTTTGGCCTTTATTCGTATAAAACAGAGTAAAAAGCAAAACGACGGGATTGAGACCACAAGCGGGAACTCGATAATGTTAAAGCGTTTAACAAGAGGCTAAGGTTTAGAAATGTAATGTTTAGGTTAAAATATAAATGTAAAAATAATAATAATATTAATTTAATGAATGAAAATTAATCAATGTCATTTAGGCAGGCTTTCTTCTGTGTAAGCATAAATTTGCATGCTGCGAAATACTAATTTAATGTATTAAAGGATAAGTCCACTTTTAAATAAACTTTTCCTGATAATTTACTCACCCCCATGTCATCTAAGATGTCCATGTCCTTCTTTTTTCAGTTGAAAAGAAATTAAGGTTTTTGATGAAAACATTCCAGGATTATTCTCCATATAGTGGACTTCAATGGACTCCAAACGGTTGAAGGTCAAAATTACAGTTTCAGTGCAGCTTCAAAGGGCTTTAAACGATCCCAGACGAGAAATAATGGTCTTATCTAGCAGAACGATCGGTCATTTTCGAAAAAAAAATACAACTGTATATGCTTTATAAACACAAAATATCGCCTTGAACGTACTTCCCGTTTCTGCATTCTTCAAAACGCTTACGCTGTATGTCCTACGGCTTCCCTATTCTACTTACGGAAAAAAACGAAACTGGCGCCGCGTTCGTTCCACAAGTAGAATAGGGAAGCTACAGTGCGTTGTGCAGCTTTGCTAGATTTCTATAGTTGGTCAGTTAAATAAACAGGCAGTGTGCCAAAGTTGTAGGCTGGGGGTAGTTGTGTGCATCTGCAAAGTAAATTAATACCTATGAGATAAACTAATTTCACGTGTGGATGAATTTATGTCTACACAGAATTAAGCCCTGAATCTGCACCAGTACAATTTGTGTCAAGCCATTGTACCATAATGCGGGATGTGGATGTATTCACCCAGAGAGCTGTAGTGTTATGTATAGGCCTATGGCACATCTGGCCATGGAAGAATTTATTGCCTGCCCTACACTATGTCAGACAGCTCTGTACAGTATGTTGAGCGGTTCATAGAGTTTTACTTTGAACTTGTACTTAAGTAGCCTATAAAGAATACGGTCAGTGCTTATCAAGGAGTTCAGTTAAAATTTAACTGAGTTTAAATTACAATATTTATTTAATGTAATGATCAACATTATTATGTCAATTATGTCACATACTAAACTAAATAAAATAATGTTTGCAACTTAAAAGGTTTGATTAAATAACTAAATTATCATTTTTAACTTAAAACCATTCATTTAAAGGATTAGTTCACTTTCAAATTAAAATTTCTTGATAATTTATTCACCCCCATCTCATTCAAGATGTTCATGTCTTTCTTTCTTCAGTCGAAAAGAAATTAAGGTTTTTGGTGAAAACATTCCAGGATTATTCTCCTTATAGTGGACTTCAATGGCCTCCAAACGGTTGAAGGTCAAAATTATAGTTTCTGTATCTAGAGGAACCATCACTCATTTTCTAAAAAAATAAATAAATAAAAAATAAAAATTATACATTTTAACCATAAATGCTCATCTTGAACTAGCTCTATTCTCCTTCTCTATTTGAATTCCAGCAGTGTAGACCAGGGGTCTCAAAAAATATTTTATACCATACTTAAAAAAATGTAAACAGCAGTCTCTCATTGTTACATACAGGATTAGTTTTTAACAGTTAGTGCAAATATTTTCCCTTACTTTATTTTAGCTTAAATAACATAAAAATCTTGCACTGAACAACACTGTACTGTACAAATGCAATCCCTGAACACATTTGTACACAATTCTATTTCTTGTCAGATACCTGCAGCACTTCTGCTCACACAGCTGAGCCACATTTTTCCAGGATGCCGTTTTAGCATTGGTAACTTTTATTGGTAGCATTGGACGCGTTTCGGTGGTTTAAATCGACGCTCGCGACTTGCGCGAGTGCTTTTACTGTAATTTAGGCAAGTACGCTCCTAATAGAAGCGATGCGGTCACGAAGCACATGCGGTGCGGCGCCCTCGTTTTTCCACGGTGAGATGAAAATCAATTTTTCTTTTGCTGAAACCTCCTCGTCATCGTGGACAGACGCCACGGGAGCGAAAGCACTTTGGAAAGAAGGAGAAAGCGGCATGGCCGCTTATGTGATGCGATATGTGAATGGCCAATTAGAGCTGCGACTTTTTCTTTGCATATCAGACAGGTAGCAACTAGAGAATAATAATAATAATAATAATAATAATAATAATTTAGCGGGCTGGATTATGTTTTATTTTTGAGATCAGTTGCGGGCCGGGTGGAGGGGGAGAGGGGGCCGTAAATGGCTCGCGGGCCGGCAGTTTGAGACCACTGGTGTAGACACTGCTAAATGTATTACTGCCCTCCGCAGGTCAAAGTTTGAACTACAGTATGTAGCAAATTAGCTCAAAATAAATATGAATAGTTAATCATAACTAGTTATAATTAATTATTAATATTTGGATCAGTTAATACAATTAACTTAATGTAATAAAATTAATATTACAATCAATTAACCAGTTGTCCAATGAACACACAGTGTTAATTGTTTATTAATTCTAAGAAATGTTCATGTCCAGGTTATGGGAAATAACAATCTTATTGTACAGTACTACTAAAAGCCTGTAGTCAGGGTCGACATGAATAGGGACTCCAGTATGTGAGCACAAAACACAGACAACTGTACGTGTGACATGAACAAGACTTTATTAACTAGACTAATCACTTAACTACTCTAACATTCACACACATACATGCATACAGTTTACCAAGAGAGAGAGAGCTAAAGCATAGTACAGGAAGCAAGAAGTTAAAGCATTGTTGGACATTCAGCAGATCAACAGCCTTGAGCAAACCATCAGTTTAGTTTTAACAGGCCCTTCTTTAAAAGGGGTAAGGATACTCAATGTATCCGATAATGAGACTAAGTTTGATACTTGCATGTCTCTCCAAGTTGAATTAAAACTGTCCTGATGCAATTTGTGGAGGCTTCCGTTGAATCTTTGCTGATATTGTCTTGATGAAAAAGAGAACCAGTTGGATTCAGAGGATCTTTGGTGAATGGAAGGTCTAGGCCGAGGCCTGGCACAAGCTTGGGGTTCCTTAGAAGCTTCTAGCTTCTTACAGTGTCATCTTGACATCAGCATTTGTCAGTAAAAGAGAAGAAGAAGAAGAAGAAGAGAGATTTGATCTTGTGATCAGTGAATATAAGGGGTGAAGATGTCACACCCTCTTAAGGTGTCTGAGCCAATAAGGAGTTGCCCCCTCGGAGGGAAGTTTTACGAGTCTTTGTTCTGTAGCAAGATATTAGCATAAGACACTGGATTGGATGAATGAGAAAAGAACCTTCTAGATTCTTATAATACTAATGTGTCACAGAGTTAGTAACATGTAACATAAATTTCCACATAGGAAACGAAAGTTGGAGTCCGTAGATACCAAACATGCTACCAGTGTGATTTCAGTTATCTATACATTTGCAACTATGGAACATTAATACCAAAATAGTTCAAAAGAGAGAATTAATACATAGAATAAAGCCTATAAAAGGAAAGTCATGAGATGGGAAAATTGGATACATGTTTATACATTTCCCAAGTGGTTATATAGAGAATGCATAGGATTAAGAGAGTTTATTTGTCACTAGTCTCTACAGCATTCTTTCTGATCATAAAAGTACCATGTATCTGTAACAGGACACCTAGTTCTGCCTGTGTGTTAGCTACATTTGGGATGCTGGTTGCAGTTTTAGGGGGATGGGTTCACAGAACTTTGATAAAGTTAGTTCATAGGTAATTCATTAAATATATTGAATAATTTTGTGTGCCTGATTGGTCCAGACGTTACAACTAATTGTTATATACTTGCACTAGCATATTGTATATGACAATTTAGTTCACACTTTGACCTGAGGAGGGCAGTAATACACTTAGCAGCGTATACCAGTGGCGTAGCCAGAATTTTATTTTTGGGGGGGCCTATCTAAAAATGAGGGGGCCACTATATATATATATATGACACAAATAATGACTACAATGACACTAATAATTCTTAATTTCTAAAAGAAATGGAAAATCAATCGGTGGTTATTAATAGAATAATGAGACACAAACCTTTACATTCAATCGCGTTTGGTCCCATTTATTTTTGATCACAGTGCATAGGCTACACATACAAACTTTTACTCTCAAAGTGCGCACATTTATAGAAATACACGTTTACCTCAGATTTCATTAGATAGAATTTATAGAACATGTACGCAGAGTTTCATAATTACCGAGGTCATAAAAAGTAGTTTGCTAGGGGGGTGTAGGGGGCATGCTCCCCCGAGAACATTTAGATTTCCTTGGTGTAGCCTACAAGACCAACAAATTGGATAACAATAGCTTTAAAACCATGTCAACAAATACATGCATGCACAGTTTTGAGGCAGCTTTAATCGCATGTTTGGCAATTTCATTTTCAAACGACGGTCATTGCTCGTAGTTTCTATTGCGCTTTATTTAAGCTATAATAAAGTAATTATGCAGCGCGCGCTGGCGCATTTGCGCATGCAATTCTTGAGCGCGCGCCACGAGCACAGTATAACGACTGATTGGACAGTCGTGTTATTTTTTCTGAGTTTTACCGACATAGCCTGACATCATATCATCTGACCGCAGTTCACTGTTGTTCAACTGAAGCTCCCTCGTCGTCACCTGTAGCCTACCTTTTCTGCGTTCGTTTGACTTGCGTCTGGCGCTGAGGCGAAGTCGGAATGCGCGTCTGAAAAGTGTTCCGTTTGTTGTGTCGTAAAGAGACAGTTCTATATAAATGCAGCGTTTTACTCGGCGATGTTTAAAAAAAAAAAAAAACGATTTTTATTTTTGGTATTTTATATGCTCTGTTGGTGGTTTGTGGAGTAGCATCACCCAGGAGGGATATGTTTTTATCCCCACCAGG
Source organism: Megalobrama amblycephala (assembly GCF_018812025.1). Taxonomy (NCBI): domain Eukaryota; kingdom Metazoa; phylum Chordata; class Actinopteri; order Cypriniformes; family Xenocyprididae; genus Megalobrama; species Megalobrama amblycephala. Next base: position 61,342,853 of record NC_063044.1, on the reverse strand, counting down.
GATAAAGATAATTCAGCAGAGGCAGGGATACATAGACCAGACCATAAACCATTTATAAATTAATTTTAAACAATAAAACATTTTGTCAGAACCTAAAGTAAATTATCCCTACATGTTTTGTTTGTGTAATTTGCTTTTTGAATCGTGGAAAAAAACGTTATTTCTATTCTAAAAAAATACAGATTATCCAGACTCATAATCATTTTGATTACACTCATGCTGATATTGTACTATTTGATGATCGGTAGTGGTTAGCTAAATATAATCATTCAATAAGCATTTAGGCTACAATAAGGACTTGACTTTAAATATATAACTTTAAAAATATATATTAAATAGATAATAAAAATAACTAGATAGCTGGCTGACTAAAGTAGGCTAAGTTTGAAAATTATATAATTTGTACATGGAGTTATTATATAAAAAATACTTAAATTCTTTACAATATGGTGTTGTTTTAACAGTCAGTTATGTAAGTTTCATGGTTAATAGCTTCTAGCAACATTAAATCCAGGAGAAAAGGCAATTCTAGAGAAAAAGCATGTTTGATTTACATATAGGCTAACAAAGTTTGAGCGCGCACAGCCGCGCACGCAATATCTGCAAGAGAAAATAACGCCACGGAAACTGCCTCAAATTAACTATAATGACGAGAAGAAAGCCGTGTGCGCTGCAGTCAGAGGTTCTTGATTCTCTAACGACTTTTTATTGGTTAAAACAAATGAGAGTTAGGAACCCGAGCAACCACCGGATTTCGCTGCATTGAGATGCGCGTCCTGGAAACGGGAAGCCTCGGGTGCCGCTTCACATTGCCACTCACCGCATAATAACGAACTCTCACGCGCAAATATATAAAAGCAGAGGCTACATGTGAAATAATCAAACCAATAAGTCTAAAAACAGCTGTTGCATTTTACCGCGCAGCATATGCATCAGTGTAACAAATCAACATAAAAAATAAAAAATCGCTCTGAAATCTGAGGGGGCCTGCATGTTAATGAGGGGGCCTAGGCCCCCTCAGGCCCCCCCGTGGCTACGCCACTGGCGTATACACTGCTGGAAATCAAATAGAGAAGAAGAAGAAGAAGAGAGCTAGTTCAAGATGGGCATTTATGGTTAAAACATAAATATTTAATTTTATTTTTAGAAAATGACCGACCGTTTCGTTAGATTAGACCCTTATTTCTCATCTGGTATTGTTTAAAGCCCTTTGAAGCTGCACTGAAACTGTAATTTTGACCTTCAACCATTTGGAGGTCATTGAAGTCCATTATAAGGAGAATAATCATGGAATGTTTTCATCAAAAACCTTAATTTCTTTTCGACGGAAGAAAGAAAGACATGAACATCTTGGATGACATGGGGGTGAGTAAATTATAAGGAAATTTTCATTCAGAAGTGAACTAATCCTTTAAGTTGTGATAGCAGGTCTCCTGAATTACTTTTTAGAGGGCAGAATGACAGGCTTAAGCAATTCATTGTTGGAGAAACTCATATCTAACTGTGATCAAAGAAGTAATCTGAGAGTTATAAGAGTTTCATTCTGTGTCCACTTCGTTAGAAATATGGATCCAAACTCTCAATAGCATCTTGTTTTTTGTATGTTCTCCATTCATCTGGGATCTCCCCACTCCTCTCAAATGTTTTTCTATAGTATTTTTCCAGATCTTTCTGGAATCTGCACACAAACCACTTCCAGTAGGGCAGTTCAGAGAGATCCGGGATGATGCTCCAATTTGCATAAAATCCTCCTGCACTTCTGTATTCTCTCCAGGGGACTGTCCTTTCTGAGGCATTGTGATGAAATGATTGATCACTTGCTACTGCGGTTGTGCAGATTTGAACAGACAAGTTTGTTGTTCCTTTGTAAAACCACCCATTTAGGCCAATATTTTGATGGAAAGGAACACTGTGATCTCCAGGATGGTTTTCCATGGTGTTGGTGCAGATGGCTCTACAGAACGGACACTGAACCCAACAGCACTGACAGAAGTGATCAATTAGAATCTCATCTGGTCTGAACTTATAGTTCAGTTTTACTGAAAAACTTGTGTTGAATCTACGGCTGAAGTCAAACATTATAGCAGGAATTTCCTCTCTTATCACATCTTCTAATTGATTAAAATCATTAACATTGTCCTGCTTCACTCCACTGAGGTCTTTTACAGAGAAGATCAGCACATCTGAGAGCTGCTGTGTGAAACTCTTCAACCACAAACCAACATCTCCACTGTTCATTTGAACATGTTCAGTAGATTCATGTGCTGCTTTCATGATTTTCTGCTGCAGGAGTTCAATGTTCTCCTTCATCTTGGGTAAAACACTGACACTGAACTTATCAGTGATGTACCGTCTGACTTCATCTCTGATAAAACTCTTGAAGTGATCTCTGGGATAATGAATGTAGTTCATATATTTGGCAAAATCCTCCTCTTCTGCCAGTGTTTTCAGGATGTGTTTCTCCACATTTGATCGGTTTCCATTCAGTGATTCACAGTTTGTTCTCATTTCATCGGTCAGATCTCTGGCAGTCTTTTTGTAGACACTCTGCTCAATGGGCTCTTTAAGTTTCTGGCAAATGTTCTCACCAAAAATGGCAGCTGATGTTGCTCCATGACAGTATTTTTGAAAAATACTATAGTACTCGTGTCTCTTATTTTCCAAATAGAGAACAGGATCATTGGCTTCTTTGAACATCCTGTGTTGTTCAGTGATCATCTTGTTTGATCTCTTATAGATGGAATAAACCACATCCATGAAGAATTCATTCTTGAACACAAATTTCACTGCTCCTTCTTCATGTTCTGTTATTCTCCTCTTGATATAATCTGCGAGTTGTTGAATGTAGCTGATGTTGTAGCCCATTTTTGAAATGTTAAATGACTTGATCATTGAGTCTGTATGTTGAGCAACACTGTTTACTAATGATCTTATTTGGACTTCATCCTCTGGAGACAGAATTTCTGCATATCTAGATGTTTCTTTACCAGCTCTGCAAGCACCCTTTACAGTCTTTGAAATCCCGCTTTTTGCCGACCTTTTTAAAATAACATATTTAGAATAATTTGGCACATTGAATATAGTGTCGAACTCACTGTTCTCTTTCCAGTGGTCTACTTTGAGACATATCTGATAGATGTCATAGAGGATCTGTTTTATATCTCTCAGTATATCAATGTCTCTGATTGGTGGAGTGTCTTTGATGATCTTCTTCATCCACTGTTTCCAAAATGAGTCAAACTCTTCCTTTAGTGTTTCTTCATTTGCTTTGTCTTTGACTTTTAAGGCAAGTTCTTTACTCTTTTTAAAAAGATAGTTTTCATTTTGCATCCTCTGATCATCAATCTTTGTCTTTAGGTGTCACTGCTGAAGAATCTCATTTAATTTCCTCTTTGTTTCTCTCACAATGTTTTCCTGAAGCTCTTTGATTTTGGTCTCAAATGATGTTTTCCACTGAATAAGCATATCTTTTTCTATGCTTTTCTGAAAGAATTCTGACATTGATTTTTCCACTTCTTCACTTGTCTTCTTCATTTCTCTTTGAAGATCTGATTCATCAACCATATGAATTGCTTCATTTTCTATTCTGTTGTGCAGTTTGTTCTCAGTTTTCATCATGGCACTGCAAAGCATCCAGGACCACTTGCTGTATTCGGTCTCCAGTTTCCTATAGGCTGAAATCTCCAGTGAATTTTGAAAGCTGAAGACAAACCGTTCATTCAGTAAAGCCTCCCACAGATCTTTGATACGGTCTTTTAGCTGTGTCAGCATCATTCTTTCTGATTTTAAGGCATGAGACATAATAGTTTCCTTTAGTTCTTGAATATTATCACAGTAGTCTGGGTTTGGTGGTGCCATGGGTGGGCTGCCCTCCCAGAGCTGTGCAAAATACTTCACATCATTCTGAACATCGAATCTAATGACATCACTGAAACGTTCTGCATCACAAACTTCACCTTTAGCAGCAACTTTTGTCATCTTATTCAGTGTCTCCTCCAGTCGTCTCCTTCCCTCCATGTTTTTATCTGCAGCAGTGATGTCTGAAACGTTCTGATGCACAAACACACAGCTGGGATTCAGTCTCACCTTCTTCATCCTCAGGAAGGCCTGAACAACAATCTGAAGAATGTCCTGCATCTCAGATGGGTTTTCTCCATAGATGTTGATCAATGTCAGATTCGCAAGACCTACAACAAATGTGGCCAGTTCATTGTCATGATCTCTTGTTGATCTTCCAGCCAGTTCTAGAGCACGAAGACCCTCAGTATCAACAACCAGAATATAATCAAAGTTCATCTGTGTTTTCATGTCGTCTGACACTTTGACCAGCTGCATGAAAGCTCCTCTGGTGCACCTGCCAGCACTGACGGCAAACTGGAGTCCAAACATGGCATTCAGCATGGTGGATTTCCCAGAGCTCTGAATCCCTAAAACTGACAGCACAAAGACTCTCTGGTCTCCCAGTTTCTGTCTGAGTTCATCTAGAACAGCAAAGATCCAGATCACAGGAACATGACCAGCATCTCCATCCATCAGCTCCAGTGGAAATCCAGAGATCATCATGTCTGCTGCAAGACTCGGGAGAGCAGAGAAGTGAATCTGCAGGTCTTTCTTGTTCTTCTTTACAGATGAACATGATTCATAGATCTGACCGATGTCCCTCATGATGTGCTCCAAACCAAATGTTGCAGCTTGAAGTTCCTCAGATATTCTCTCAAGTTCAGTTTGTTCAGCTTTAAGTTGTTTGGATTTATAATGATTCTCTTTCAGTTTTAATATAGTTGACCACTTTTCATCATATTTGTGATGTAGAGCAGAAAGATCAGCTGATGTATATTCATCCAGGAGGATGCTGAGCCATTTGAGGGAAAACATAATCTCATTATCAGTACGTGAGTCTGTTTCATTAATAAAACAATTCATAAATTCACTGATTTTAGATTCATGCTGCTGTTGACGGATTTTCGTCATGGGTTTTTTTATTTTACTTATGTTCATTTCTGTCTCATTTCCTTTAGGTCGATGTAGTTCTTTGTTCATCTGACACCACTGATGCCACAGCTTCCCCTGATGAGGCAGAAATATATCTTTGATTTTTTTAGTTTGATTCTTATCTTTAAGTAAATCCATGATTTTTTTTCTGCTTTTTTTCTCTTCTTGCAATCACAATCAGCTTTCTCATCTACTCTGATGTCTGAATGTTTGGACACATCTTCAAGTCTGAAAGTGATAGATGAATGTGAGAGACAATCATTTATAGCTTTTCTGAGTTCATCACATACATCTGACTGATTTCTGTCTTTCAGACCAATTTTGTATTTTCCTTTCTGTGTCTCAAAGACAGTATAGTCATCTTGAGCAAAAAGGCAAATAAGTGGCTTTGAGTCCTCATAGAGTTCTTGAAGTTTTTTCATGCTTCTGTCATTCCTCTGAAGTTGTGGCAGAACAACAACATTGACTGAGGCCATTTTAGAGATGATCTTCAGCTGTTTCTCATGGTTTCCTGCATCACCATGTAGATTACAAAATGCAACACAGTCAGGGAATTTATCCGTGTTTTTCCCAGAGGGGCAGAACCAGGCGATCTCCACCATTCCATCCATCAGTACTCTGCTTCTGCTGCTGCCTGGGCAGTTCCTGTGGAAGAATGTATTGTGTTTCTCATTGATCAGACTGTTCATCAGATGAGACTTGGATGAAGTCACAGAGCCAAACCTGAAGAAACACACCATTGGAGTTTGTGCCTTGCAGATCGACTGGATTTGACTGATTATTTCATTGTTGGTGTTTGTCATCTTCCAGCTCTTGTTAATTTGTCTAAATGTCCAGAGGGGAAACTCAATCTTTTGTGTGAATGGATCAGGAACAAGCAGAGGCAGAGCGTACTGACACTGAGACAGTTTAGTGACCATCAGCTGCTTCAGGAAAACATCAGCACAGTGAAATGCGGCCATCTGAACATCCATCGGGTGAATTCTCTCCAACTGACCAGTTCGTCTGTTAGACGGAGTTATTGAATTAAAAAAAAAAGAGTCAGAATTAGCCTCTTCATTTAATGAATTAGAGCTTTGTTGTTGATTGTGATCTTCCTCAGTGGTCTCTTTAGTTTTGATGTATCTTGCTCTGTAGTCCATCATCAGTAGTTTTTGTAGGAAAGACTGAATTAGCTCTTCTTCTGCACAAGAATCATGGGACTGCATTGAATGAGCAGATATCTGTAGAACATCTGAAGGTCTCAGTGTATTGAGCTTCTTGACGTCAAGATGGAGTTTGTGAAATAAATAATTTTTTTCATTCTTTTCTGTTGTTGGTATTGATCTGATCTTCTGATGATTCATAGTCATGTTTTCTGCCTGTTGAAGAAATAAACATTTAATTTACTTAAATCATTTACGTTGGCTTTAAACTATTTGATAATATCACTAGTTTGAACTTTCTTGCATTTTACAGACTGCAGTTGATAAATTGGTCCTAAAGAGCTGAGAGTTGAGCTCCAATCCTGAGAAAAAACAGCTCACCTGCCTATAGCCTTAGTCATCATGATTAGCTTGTTCAGGTGTGTTTGATTAGGGTTCTTGCTGAACTCTGCAGGACAGTGGCTCTCCAGGGGCCTCATTTATAAAAGGTGCACATGCACAGATTTGAACAGGACTAAAATCTGTGGCAACATTCATACCTACAAAAACGGTCTTTGACATAGAAAAGTGCTTTGCGCCACATAAGGGTCTGAGCAGAGTACCGCAGGTTTTTTGGAAATCTAAGCCATTCTTGCTACTTGTCTATTCTATATTAAAAAATTTGGATTTATTAACCGTCATTTACTGTACAAGGTGGAGAAATGAAACAATACAGCTGGCTCATTTGTGATTTATAGATTTCACACCTGAAAGAGAGGTGTATGCACATTTTCTGTGTATGTTTGTTCTATGAATTACATGTATGCACAGTTGAGAAGCTCAAATGTAGGACCATTTCTACGTAACAATTTATAAATGAGGCCCCAGGACTGATGTTGCCTGATTAAGTGGAATTCACTTTTAAATTTCACACTGTGACTGATATTGCTGTTATAGTGTGTTGTGCATACATGCTGTCTTTTTTTCAGTATTTTCCAATATTTTCAGTATTTTAGTTTCTTATAAATATGACTTTTTAAAGTTATGATAACCTCCAACTTGCCTTCGATCCACAACAGTAACATGCTTAATTTATTGGGTTATTTCAATTATAAAACATTGCAATCATTGTTTGGTAAAGTAACTTTTAAAAGTAATGCATTACAATATTTTGTTACTCCCTAAAAAAGTAACTAATTGTGTTACTCAGTTACTTTTTATGAAAAGTAATGCATTACATTACTTTTGTTACTTTTTCTCACCTGGGCAGGGTTTGATTGCTTGTTTTTAATAACAACAATAAAAGTTACATTTTGGCAAATGTTAAGGCCCTTTCACACCAAAAGTGAAATGAATAAGCCTCAGGTTGAAAGAAATGCATATTTATGCCTGTTCAGTAGAGGGTGCAGTTCAAACAAACATTTCAGCTGTGTCGCCATTCTGGATTAAAGAAGAACAGAATACCGGAGAAGGAAGTTCAACACTCTTATTTCTAATTTTACTCTAAAGTAATTTTTGCTTATTATAGATCATGGAATGTCAGCAGCAAAGACATTGGTTAATAAAGTGAGATCAAATACATAAGTATATGTAAATACATTATTTATATATATATATTATATACACATAATATGTATATATACATTATACTTATATATTTACATAATTTTTATTTATATATATAAATACAAGTATATTTGTGTAATTTAATATAGTTAATTACAGGTTTGCATAAGATTCTGAGATTGCATTTCACTGTCTTTATTCATTATGTGGAATACTGAATGTTTTCATGAAAAGTGTAATGAGTAAATGCATGTTCACATTTACAATAACCATGTATACACAGTGCACACAACACCTCTGCACTTTATTTCACTCTACATAGGGACATGAGAGCTGTTAGTCAATAAATTTGAAAAAGTAACTTAGATATTTTGTTGTAAATTTGAAAAAGTAATGCGTTACTTTACTTAGAGCTGAAACATGACAAACCAGGGCCCAGATCAGGACGCAGACAAACTGGCTAAACCGACCGTCTGCTAGCCGCCTCACGTCACAGAACTCAAATAATTCACAGCACATAGAAACTCTTTCACCTAGATATTATCACATAGAGACTGTGTCTGTACCTCGAACTAGTAAATACAAAAAACTTCCAAAACCTTTTAAGGGTAAAAATTTAATTGATGTTCAAAAAATGAAAATCATAGATAAATCAGATAAACAAATGATAAAGCTTGGGTTACTGAATATTAGATCTATTTCTTCAAAAGCACTTATTGTAAATGAAATTATCACAGACAATAAACTAGACTTGTTGTGTTTGACAGAAACCTGGCTAAAACCTGACGATTACATTACTTTAAATGAATCTAGTCCTCAAGGTTATGATTATCGACACAATCCTCGACAGAAAGGCAAAGGGGGAGGTGTTGCTGTAATTTATAGTAATATATTCAGAATCATTCAAAAGAATTTCAAATATAATTCCTTTGAAGTGATGGTGCTTTATGTAACATTATGCAAGTTGACATTTGTGCTGGCTACTGTATACAGGCCACCAGGGCACCATACTGACTTTATCAAAGAATTTGCTGATTTTCTATCAGAGTTAGTACTGGCTACGGATAAAGTCCTTGTTGTTGGTGATTTTAATATCCATGTAGATAATAATAAAGACACATTTGGATTGGCATTTGCAGACATTTTAAACTCTATTGGAGTTAGACAACACGTGTCAGGACCCACTCATTGTCGTAATCATACCCTAGATCTAATACTGTCGCATGGAATTGATGTTGATGCTGTTGAAATTCTACAGCAGAGCGATGATATATCAGATCATTATTTAGTCTCGTGTATAATACAATTAGCCAAGGCTACAAAACCACCACCCAGTCATAAATATTGTAGAACCATCACGTCTACCACTAAAGATTGCTTTATAAATAATCTCCCCGAGCAGTTTCATCGCCTTAGTATACCTGACAACTTAGAAGAACTCGATGCTGCAACAGAAACTATTGGCTCTCTCTTTTCCAGCACATTAGATGCAGTCGCTCCTTTACGTCTAAAGAAGATTAAGGAAACTAATCCAACGCCGTGGTATAATGAGCACACTCGGGCTCTAAAACGAGCTGTTAGAAAAGCTGAACGTAGTTGGAAGAAAACAAAACTAGAAGTTTTTCGCCTTTTGTGGAAAGAAAAAATGATTGAGTACAGAACGGCTATAAGAAATGCTAGATCTACTTATTTTTCAAATCTCTTAATAGAAAACAAACATAATCCTAGGTATTTATTTGACACAGTGGCTAAATTAACTAGAAACAGAGATTCAACTGCTGACGTTTCCATAGAGCACAGCAGTAATGACTTTATGAACTTCTTTACTTGCAAGATTGATAATATTAGAGAGAAAATTAAAAACATGCAACCGTCTACAGTTTCGCTTCAGACAGTGCACTGTAGTGTCCCTGAGGTAAAACTAGAATCATTCGCCGCTATAGGAGAGGAAGAATTATCTAAACTTATCAAATCATCAAAATCAACGACATGTATGTTAGACCCAATGCCGACTAAACTACTGAAAGAAATACTTCCAGAGGTCGTAGGTCCACTTCTTGATATAATTATTAAAAAACCTCAACTAGATCCGAGAGATTTAGTCAATTACAGGCCAATCTCGAATCTACCTTTTCTGTCAAAGATACTAGAAAAGGCAGTTTCAACACAACTGTGCTCCTTTTTAGAAAGAAATGGAATCTGTGAGGATTTCCAGTCAGGATTTAGACCATACCATAGTACTGAGACTGCTCTCGTTAGAGTTACAAACGATCTACTCCTATCATCCGATCGTGGCTGTATTTCTCTATTAGTGTTATTAGATCTCAGTGCTGCTTTTGACACTATCGATCACAACATTCTTTTAAAAAGACTTGAAAACTATATTGGCATTAGTGGAATTGCTTTGGCATGGTTCAAATCGTACTTATCTGACCGTTATCAGTCTGTAGTAGTTAATGAAGAGATGTCGTATCGATCACAGGTTCAATATGGAGTACCACAAGGCTCAGTACTAGGACCGTTGCTTTTCACTCTGTACATGCTGCCCTTAGGAGAGATAATTAGGAAGCATGGTGTTAGTTTTCACTGCTACGCTGACGATACTCAGCTCTATATTTCCTCGCGCCCTGACGAAACCTACAAATTCACAAAACTAACAGAATGCATAGCTGACATTAAAAACTGGATGACAAGAAATTTTTTATTATTAAATTCAGAAAAAACTGATATCCTAATCTTTGGACCAAAAACTTCCTCACGAAAAAACCTTGAATACTCTCTAACACTTGACGGGTGCTCCATTAAACCTTCGTCCTCAGTTAGGAACTTGGGTGTGCTCTTCGATACCAATCTTTCATTTGAAAGTCATGTTTCTAGTATCTGTAAAACCGCCTTCTTCCATCTAAAAAATATATCTAAATTACGACATATGCTCTCAATGACAAATGCGGAACAGTTGGTTCATGCATTCATGACCTCAAGACTAGATTATTGTAACGCTCTACTGGGTGGTTGTTCTGCTCGGCTTTTAAACAGACTACAGTTGGTCCAAAATGCGGCAGCTAGAGTTCTTACTAGAACCAGAAAGTATGACCATATTAGCCCAGTTCTGTCAACATTACATTGGCTCCCTATTAAACATCGTATAGATTTTAAAATCTTGCTACTTACCTATAAAGCTCTAAATGGTTTAGCTCCCCAGTACCTAAGTGAGCTCTTAATGCATTATAGTCCTTCACGTCTATTGCGATCTCAGAATTCAGGCCAGTTGATAATACCCAGAATATCAAAATCAACTGAAGGCGGCAGATCCTTTTCCTATTTAGCACCTAAACTCTGGAACAATCTTCCTAGCATTGTTCGGGAAGCAGACACACTCTGACTAAAAACACATCTCTTTGCTCTTGCATACACATAACACATTATCAATACATTTACATTTTTCAAATCCGTTAAAGGATTGTTACGCTGCAATAATTAGGTCGGCCGGAACCGAGAACATTTCCTATAACACTAGATATACCTGTACATCAGAATAAGAATGGCATCTACGCTAATATCTGTCTCTCTGCTTATCCTGAGGTTTTCCGGGTGCTGGATCCAGGCCGTATCCAGATCAGATGGAGAACCTGTGTCTGGACCTGACTACAACGTAGCCCAGGAGACAATGGGCCTACAGATCCAGTTCTGGCTGCATCTATAATTCAGATTTTTAATCCCCGTATCCGCTTACATATATTTATATATAATCTATTTTTAATCTCTATAATTAAAATGTATAATTCAGATTTTGATCTCCATATCCATTTACATATATTATATATATCTTCCAAGGGGTTTTTTCCCTCCTAGGACTTTTTTCCCAGTGTTAGCACGCTGGGTTTTTCTCCTAGGGGGTTTTTTCCACCCCTGGGAGTCAGCCGACATTGGCTTAATGTAGCACCATCTTGTATATGTTACATATTACCACGCTTGTTTGTACAGCTCATTTTTAACCACTTCCCTTTTTTCTGTGCTTCTAATATGTAAAGCTGCTTTGAAACAATTACCAATTGTAAAAGCGCTATATAAATAAATTTGACTTGACTTGACTTGACAGAAACACATTTCAATATGCCATGAAGTACCAAACATGCGAGACATGTTAAATCATGCAGCTTTATTCTAAGTGCTAATGTATACAATTAACGCCATGAAACAGGAAGTTGTTGTAATTCAGGCATACAATGTCCGATCTGCTCCAAACGTCACACGTTTGATAATATTTCTGGCCTGAACACATCTATATCACAATATTCGTTTATGGTCAAATGCCAATTGATGGCAGCAGGAAGTGTGCCACTTTGAAATGACTTTGCCATAATTCTCCTGTATTTACTCGATTACATGCATGTCGCCCACTATTCACTCTTTTCCTAAGGCCAGTGGGTGGCGGTTAGCCCAGGTGCGAGGGCTAGGGTGCTTGCAGTTTAATTAACATTACATTTGCGAGTATGACTCTCACTTGGCTTGTGAATGAGTATAACTTGCACACAGCCACTTAAAAACTGTTCACAAGCTTCTATGGGTTTGATTTTGGCCATCCGATTCTTCTCCATAGCCATATGGGAAAGTGAATATTTACACCCTACCAACAAAGAAATGGATCGACTTCTGTCAGTTTTTGAACACATTTATTTATTCTGACATTTTCTACCATATGATGGCTGAAGCTGCAGCACGTGACACTGTTCTCATGGTAACCAGATCAACATTGTAAACAGAATACTACAAAACTGAAGTGAAAACACCAAATAATCATTCAATGGGATAAAATATCTTCTCTTCCCTGCAAACAATACCATGAAGAATATTTAACCAAGTCAAAAACAAATAAAGTAAGCAGGTTCCATATTCATTTCAGTATCAGCAGACACAAAACGCTATAAAAGGTGACAACTTTTAAAGTTAAAAAGAGATACAAGTTATGTAAATGATAAAAGCTCATTCTGGTTTCTCGGTTTGATAGATTTGATCAACTGTAAATGATGCAAAAAATAGGAATTTTGAGTTTGTAATAGTAGCGTAAGCTTTGTAAACTGTTGTGTCAACCTCGATTTATTGCAATATTGAGCTGTTCAATTTTATTTTGATATTAGAAAATAATGAATCAAAACTTGAGGCTTTTCTCCAGTGTGAGTTGTCATATGGTCTTTAAGGTTTCCTTTTTGACTGAATCTCTTTCCACACTGTTGGCAGGTGTAAGGCTTTTCTCCAGTGTGAACTCTCATGTGGACTTTAAGGTTTACATTTCTAATGAAACTCTTTCCACACAGTTTGCAGGTGAATGGGCTTTCTCCAGTGTGAATTCTCATGTGGACTATAAGGTGTCCTTTTTGACTGAAACTCTTTCCACATTGTTGGCAGGTGTAAGGCTTTTCTCCAGTGTGAACTCTCATGTGTTGCCTGAGGCTTTGCTCCCGTTTGAAGCCATTCCCACACAAAGTGCAGGTGTAAGGCTTTTCTCCAGTGTGAATCATCATGTGGTCTTTAAGGTTACCTTTTCGACTGAAACTCTTTCCACACTGTTGGCAGGTGAAATAACTTTTAGTTCCTGTCTTTTGAGCTCCTTTTTGTAAGGAAAACTTTGTTGATTTTTCTTCACTCATTAAATTATAATGTTCTTTCTCTTCATCCCTTTCATTAAGTCCAAGACTCGCCTCTCTCAGTCCCATCAGGTCTAGGACAAAAATAGACAAAACAATTTAGACATTTAAAGCATCAAAACCCACAACATGTTTGTATCCTATGGATCAGGGATGGGCAGCTTTGGTACTAGAGGGCCACTCTTTTGCAGAGTTAAGTTTCATCCCTAAACAAATACACCTGCCTGTAATTTTCAAGCATTCCTGAAGACTTAAGACTGATTTATACTTCTGCGTCACGCGTACACCGTAGGTACGCCATAGGCTGCAGCCTGCCGTGCACCTCTTCAAAAATGTTACACATCTATTCTAAAGTATTGTTTAGTGTAAAACATGCTGAAGATCAGCAAACAGACTGTCAATTAATTAAATGATTAACTATTTCCCCACAAAAGCTGTTTAATCAGCATAGTGAAGCCTCTCATCCATTGACATCCATTCAAAAAACAGCCTCTGGTCTTCTTCCCTGCGTACCGCTGGGGCGGAGCGTTAGCATTAGCCGTTATGCTTTTTTGGCTAAAGGTTGCAGGCTTGCCTTCCAGTGGCTTTGGATCTACATTTCCAGCAGAGTTCAGCTCCAACCCTGATCAAACACACCTGAAGCAGTGAACTAAGATCTTCAGGGGCAGGTGTGTTTGATCAGCCCTTCCCTTGCTAACTTCCCTCCATCTTAAGGACTCAGGTGTACATCATTGTTTACACTGAACCAACACTGGCAGAATCTGTCTAGCTACTTTAACCCTTGTGCAGTCTTCATTTGGGAAGTACACTCAGGATCTTTGGGGTCTCCACAGACCCCAGGCAACAAAATGTAATTTTGTAACAAAATAATTGTCTTAAACAAATGTAATTTTACTCTGTTCATTACTTTTTTCAACATTTGTGCAGAGCTCTGCATAATTTTTTACTTTTAAAACTGCACTTTCCAAAAGATGAGCAAAAATCTTACACTAAACCATGTCAAATTATCCATGTTATCCCCATGAATGAAATTTAGAAATTTATAAAGTGAATTGTACATAAAAAGCTGTTTTTGAATAAAAACCTACTTAAAAAAAGGATTTATTTATATAAATTTAAAAGATCTGATAAATCTTCCAAAATATGAAGTAAATACATTAATAAACAGAGTAAAATTATGTTTATTTAAAAAAAAAAAAAAAATTATTTTGTTACAAAATTACATTTTGTACCCTGAGTGTGACTTTTTTTTCTACACTAATATAAAAACAAGATATCACTCCATTTTTTTTTTTTTTTTTGTAGATCTAGAAAGTATTAATCCCTGTACAAAGTTTCATGTCATTTGGACAAAGACTAAAAAGACCCCAAAGACCCTATAAGGGTTAAATGTACCTCTCTAAGCTCTTGATTGCTTAGAATCTGCTATGGAGCTGATTTGCAGATGCACTTATGTTCCAGAAAATACTGTAACTATAAAATGATCATTTTAAAGGCTTGACTATGTGCCACACTTATTGCTGCTAGCTGGTGGCACGATAACCATTTCAGGGTTCCCACTCTTTTTCAGCGATCATTTTCCAGGACATTTTAAATTTTACTATGGCAGGAATAAAAGACAAGGATCACACTCTAAAGTAATATATTGCTCTCTAAGTCTTTAAAAGGCGTACAGTTTATTGCCATGATTTATTGCCCTGACTATAAAATCAGTTTTTAATATGAGCTCTTAATCATACATTATGACTATGGAAGCTTGTTTCCGCCACAGAATTTAAAAAAAAGTTGCAATTACCTTTTTCTGTATCTCATTATTCTGACTTTTTTCCTCGCAATTGACCCTTCGCAAAGACCCGCCCCCCTTAGTTACTGTTGCTTTGTCCGACAAGCCGTGGCGCTGTCACGCCACAGACAGTGAAAATACATTGCAGAGATGTCAATATACACAATTTTTCAAGTTTAACTCCACCAAAGTTAATCTTCTAACTCGTGACTGCTTTGTCGGACAAAATGGCGGATTCTGCGTTCTGATTGGTTAGATCGCGTGTCAATCAAACTCCCGGTGAAGGGTCAATTGCGAGTTTATCTCACAGTTATGCAATTTATAATTTTGACTTTATGACACAATTGCGAGTTTATATATCATACATAATTATGTAAGCTCTGAATTTTTTAGAATTTTGAGATAAAAAGTTGCAATTACCTTTTTTATTTTTTTATTTAGCAGCAGACACTTCCATAGTTTATTGCCATGACTTAACTATAAAATCAGTTTTTAATATGAGCTCTTAATCATACATTATGACAAACTGTTCTCGTTACTAGTAAAGCAAAAAATATTGGAACTATTTTAATGTTTTGTTTAAGTCAAAGACAAAGTCGATGAACAACAAAGAAACCCATAACACGTAATTTGTGGCAGGTCTACACTGCGTTCCAAATTATTATGCAAGAGACAAATCAGTAAGATTTCTATACAATAAACATTCAGATTTTAGTTTTTCTAAGAAAATGTTTGTTCGTTTATTTATCCATGTCTTTTTAGATAACTGGTATCAATCTCAGACAAAATAATTTGCCAGGTCTATGGAAACCCTACTTAGAGGTTGTTCCACATTATTAAGCAAGTCACAGTTCTCATGCAATATGGGGAGGAAGAAAGATCTTTCTGAAGATGAAAAGCATGAAATGGTGCAATGTTGTGCAAAAGGCATGAAAACAACTAATATTGTGTGAAATTGAATGGAGATTATTGAATTATCATAAGATTTGTGAGTGATTTAGAGCACAGCAGAACTCGGTCAGATAAAGGCTTATTGAGGAAAGTTTCTGTCAAAAAAATTAATTGTATTAAAAGGGCAGCTATAAAAAAGCCAGTGTTGAGCAGCAAACAGGTATTTGAAGCTGCTGGTGTCTCTGGAGTCTCAAGAAACTCTCCATGCAGGCTGGCAGTTGTGCATAAAGATGCATTTTAGCCACTCCAAACCAAACCTCACAAAGAGAAACACTTACAGTGGGTTTAGAAATACATGAAGACTCATTTTTAAATAGCTTTATTCACTGACTAATGCCGTACTACAATGGATGGTCTAAATGGATGGATTTCTGGATGGTTGGTGAATGGCCACCACGTTCCAACAAGACTGCGACGTCAGCAAGGAGCTGGTGGGTGATGATTTGGGCTGGAATACTGGGAAGTGAGATGGAGGGTATTAAAATGACTTTTGCAAGAAATGTGGAGTTCATAACTGGCCATTTTCAGCTATGGTATAAAAAGGAGGATAGTGCCTTCTGAAATACTATGCACTATCCCATGCTGCAAAAAAACACCACAGCAATAAAACTGTTTGAAAATGTATTTCTACACCCACTGTAAATGTTTCTCTTTGTTAGGTTTGGTTAGTGGTGTCTAAAATGCATCTTTACACACAACTGCCAGCCTGCATGCAGAGCTTCTTGAGACTCCAGAGGCACCAGCAGCTTCAAATACCTGTTTGCTGCTCAACACTGGCTTTTTTATAGCTGCCCTTTTAATACAATTATTTTTTTTGACAGAAACTTTCCTCAATAAGCCTTTATCTGACCGAGTTCTGCTGTGCTCTAAATCACTCACAAATCTTATGATAATTCGATAATCTCCATTCAGTTTCACACAATATTAGTTGTTTTCATGCCTTTTGCACAACATTGCACCATTTCATGCTTTTCATCTTCAGAAAGATCTTTCTTCCTCCCCATATTGCATGAGAACTGTGACTTGCTTAATAATGTGGAACAACCTCTAAGTAGGGTTTCCATAGACCTGGCAAATTATTTTGTCTGAGATTGATACCAGTTATCTAAAAAGACATGGATAAATAAACAAACAAACATTTTCTTAGAAAAACTAAAATCTGAATGTTTATTGTACTGAAATCTTACTGATATGTCAATTGCATAATAATTTGGAACGCAGTGTATTAGTTATTTCTGTCCCATCCAATGCTGGTTATCATCATGTCAATCTATATAATTTTCAAACTTCAAGTTCTGCACTGTTGTGTAAACTCCTGTAATAATCAATGAAGCTGGCTACACTGCACAATGAATCTCTTACTTACCTTATATCACGTCAAAATTATTAGTTAGCAAGTTACTGAATTAGGTAGCTGCTTACTAATTTACTAACATTTTCTGCAACTTGCGCGGGTATATTTGTATATTTGTACCCGCGGTTTTGTGGTCCAGGATCAGATTTAGTGTGCGTTCACGTTTGGTTCGATTAAAACAAACCCTGGTGCGATTGCTCAGTTAGTGAGGTTCATTTGAATATGTGTGAACGCTGCCATCCGAACCCTGGTGCGCACCAAACAAGCGGGCCGAGACCGCTGAAAAGAACGAACTCTGGTGCGGTTCGAATGATATATGAATGCAACACGGACCAAAGACATGTAAACGAACCAAAAACAGGAAGACGAGACCCTAAAAACACTAAATACACACAGAACGAGCGCATTAACCTCAGCACACAGCACTGTTTTGGATGTTCGGTAAGTTCCGTCTCAAAATAGGCAATGCATCATAAAATCCGACCAATCACGTTGTGAATGTATCCCTGTGCCTTTAGGTTCGGTATCTTTTGGTTCGGTGATAAAATTGCTAATCTGAATGCTAATCGGACCAGGACTAAATGTTTTTTTTTCTTCTTTGGTCCGGACCAAATGAACCAAACGAACCAAACTACAAGTGTGAACGCACCCTTAATGGAAACACTGAATTTAAAGTGATGTAGTTACACATTACTACATTTACTCACTATCGTAATGAGTTAATAATGCTTAATTACAAGTAACCAAACCCTAACTCAAGTAAGTGCACTTGAAGAAGTGAATTGAGTGAATTAGGACACTTTTCTGTAAAATTATACTTCTGTATATTCTCTAGCCTATATCTGTAGAGCTGAACATTTTTATAAGGATCAAATGACTGAGTTCAGCTGTGAGAATAGAAACCAACCTGTTTGTTCCTCAATATCTTCATGTTTCACTCTGAATGTTTCATCAATCTTCATGTCTTCAGACTCCTCTTTAATAATTATCTTCATGTCTTCACTCTCCTCCTCTTTAATAAACACCTTCTTTATATCTTCACTCTCCTCCTCTTTTTTAATCTCCATCTTCATGTCTTCGGTCTCATCTTTAATAAACTCCATCTTTATATCTTCACTCTTCTCCTCTGTTTTAAACTCCATCTTTAAGAGAATAATTAACAGAGTTAATGGTCTTAAATGACCTGGTTAGACAAAATCTCTAAAAACTAACGCTGCAAATGAATAAACTTCATATTTAGGCATTTATGACTGATGAAAACATGTTTAGTTAGTTTGTTAGTGTTTGTTGTTCTCGTTCATGTTCACTGTTTGAGCAGCACGAGTCGTGATTCACTGAATCATTTCTCAAAGTGTTTGATTCAATTGACTCGGAGTTGAAAAGTTCAGTTTCTCCATCATGACTCTCCAGAGACTGAACTCGTGTTCATGATAAACTGATTTATGATATATAGAGAGAAATGAGACGCAGGTTTACTGTTTCTCATCAGTGGATGAGCTTTACTCACAAAAATATCCTCCATTACAGTTAGATAAAGAATCACAATGTTACATTAAATAGTAAATAAACTCACATCGCTTGTTTAAAACAAAACACACAACTATTAATCATTGTACTGTTTCTGTCGATTAAAACAGGTTAAATTCTTAAAACAAACCTTTCTTCAGCAGAATCACAGCAGATGCAGGATCGCGGCGCAGTCTTATGACGTCATGCCGTCACTCCAAAATAAAAGTCCTGTTCAGACGCTGCATTGTCTACAATCACAGAAATGCATAGACTTTTACCAGATAATCTTTGTATTAAATATGATACGAACAAACATGGTAAAAAGGTTGTATGATTTCATTAAGCAGAGTTCATTCATGGGTCATTCCTGGTATGCAGTAACATTTTGGCTTCATAAGTGTTAGAAAAAAAGGTACATGATTTTTATGTTTTTTGCATTCTACCAAAATAGTGACGTTTAACTATTAGGATACATATTGGTCAAGCTCGGTGACTCAAAAAATAATAATTATAGGTAGATTGTCCAGACACTGGCCATGAAAATATTCCACCCTGTTAAGGACATATACATAGTCATCACAACATGTTAATAATGTAAATGTTAAACAAAAATGAGCTTTTCTTGGATAGTATATGTCACTTATGCCATCTTATTATTTTTTTTTATTTTCAAAACAATAAAAAAACAATTATTGATGAATATAATATGTCTTGATTATTAAGAATAGGTACTTTTTTGTGGCCATTTTTGCCAATAGAGTGGTAAATAATACAAATTTTTTGTTCAAAAACATATATATGCTGTTAGTCCTCCTCACCTCACAAAATAAGACAAAAGTATGCCAAAAATGTAATGTTGCTGTCAAATTATTATATAAAATGACTAACAGGATGGAACGGAGTATAACAGGGTGGAACACCAGTGTTAACAGGTTCTAACAGTGGATGAGCTTTCCGTCATTGTCCTGCAGTGTGTCCCATCTATAATTTGTGGAACTGCACCCATATAATATTGTTTCAAAAAGTAAAAAATAAAAATCATTTGTTGTTCATGTATTTTCTCAGGTGAGCATTATACTTAATTTTTTTTTTTTTTCAGGTAATTGTGGAATTCCTATTATTCGGTTTTCTGTGGTGTTTTCTTAAGTTTGTATTAAATTAATTTTCAATGTTTCATCAGATTTCCTATTGTTTGTTTGTTTTTCAGGTGAGTGTAGTTTTTTGACACATTTTTGTAATACTTAGTTGAAATTAAAGACAAAATTACCACGATAAAATTACACTTACCAACAGCATTTCCTTCACCTTTTCCTCCACACTGTTCTCACTGACAAAGAACAGCTCCACAACTGATTCCTGGAGCTTAAGCTTGTTAAAGAGCGCCTCTGCATCAGGGATGTCCTCTCCTAAGCACACTAGCCTGTCAGCTGACCGCTTCAGGGTCCCCCCAACACCATCCGGTGCCCCTTTGCCATGATTGGCCTCAAAGCCTCTTTTGAAGGGCTCAGTGGAAAGAAGAAGAAAGTTTCCCTTCTGTCTGTACTGAGTTGCCGGCCCATCAGAAGAAGTGGAGCCGAGTCACCTGGGGAAACTTTGACTGGACCATATCCAGGACTGGATCCAGGTGTGCCCAGATTGCCGGTGGATCATGTCTCCGTGAAGGGGAAATGGAGCAGAATGCTATAGGATTCTGTGCTGCTGTATATAATACGCCAGTGTGCAGGGTTGCCTGCTGATGGGATCCCCCAAAATGGACAGACTGCACTTCATTTGCATATTTGCACAAATAGTTTTCACTGAAGTCCACATGAATTAAACATTCATGGTCCTTGAGATCCTCTCTAACTTGCCTATAGGCCTTATACTGCCAACGTATGTTGAATAGATGTTGCTTGAATTTGACCATTTTATCCTGGAATTGATCAACAACTTCCTCCTCCATCTTGGTCAGTTCTTTTTTGACAGTTATTATCGCCTTCTTCTCCTTATCAGATGTGGATGTCTCGGTTGACCACTGATTGAGTAAAATGGCATTGTTGGAGGCAGGTCTCACCATGGTCACGGCAGTAGTGCGGTAACTTAAACATACGCTGTATGCACAGATATTTGTGATAAAATCAACATTTTTCTATTAATCAGATGTCCCTCACACTAATTCAGTTTATTCCAAACATAAGTTACATGAAATCTCACACTTTTGCTGTACTAAAGCCTGAAATGGGCACTTTTTGTGACAGCAACCTCATTTTTTTTTATCAAAGGCTTCAGAATATGAACTAAAATCACGATTCTTATGATTGCTCTGAACATTTCAGACAGAGTTCAACAAACTTTAAATTAATTTTTCATAAACTTAAAAAAAAAAAAAAAAAAAAATGTAGGTGTGACGGGGTTGTGATTTTTTGCACAAATTGGCCACTGCTCTAAATCTAGAGAATAAATGGAGAGCACATGGCATGCATAATATTAAGGAATCACGAATAATGTTGAAATAAAGATCATTTTAACTAGTAATAGGTTTCTATCTTTAATTGAATCATTAAGCTTGACAAACACAATTTCAAAACATAATTGAGTTATACTTATCAAATAAAATGGTAACTTGCCTGTGTCTGCTCACATTGTTCAGAAGACGTCTATGATGTCACTTCCTGTTAATGATGTCATATAAGTATCAGTTCATTATTTTTATAGGGGAGAATGGTTTGTGTAACGGGATTGAGTCAAATACAACAGGCTTGTTTGAGATGAGCAAATTCTGCGCAGAACCGATCACCGGTGATCACCGCGAGATGCATGCTGGTTAGAATTGTGTCCGAGGGTGGGCCGCCTTGCTCTGATGTCATGCCGACGTGTGTCAAAAACCTCTCGTGAGCGATTAGAGGGTTTTTTTTTAAAAGGAAGAACTTGATTGGACTGCACTAAACCAAGAAATCAGTATATCAATTGTCATTATAGAAATGAAAGTGCAACAAAACTAAATTGTCCCCCCCTGGTGGGCATTGTTTCATTCCATTTAGCGGTTCTGAACTGGAATGTGCAAATGCCAAAAAAACCTAATTACATTATTGTTTGAGTGGCAGATTCGTCGAATAGGTTTAAGACTTGTGGGTGAAATTTGGTGGGACCCCCACTGAACACTTTTGGGATGGAGCCTGTGTAACTGGTTTGCTATATGGACCTTACCTAATGCACAAGCAACAGAAAATACCCTCAATCTAAATAACCAAATCATTTTCATTACATTATAGTAATTTAATTACTGTAAATCCATGTTTGTATGCAGCATATCAGAAAGCATAATTCTCCTCTAAACCTGGTATCATTTTAGCAGCAAGTCTATAGCCAAAAATATATTAGACATTTTTATGAATGTGTGTCAGACAACAGTGTTAGGAATCAGAGAGCTGGAACTGTTGTATCTGTCATTAAAACCTCAGTTACCTGGTCTACAGTGAAATATTGCTCCGATTTGTCATAAGTGAGTAAATGTTGTGTGACACTATCTGTATAGATCATTAAGAAAGTAAGCTTTATCTAACTTTTGTGCATTATCAAATGTCATGATTTTTAACATTGTATTTCATCTTTTCACAGGAGATGTCGAAGAAGCTGCCATAGGGACATTTCAAGAACGATTACGAAGGGTTCAATCTTTGAGAATTCACACATGGACCTTTCTGCCTGGCTCAAGATAATGCATAAGTCAGTTTATTAATTTACTTATTTGAATGTATTATTTTATCGTTTGTATGTTAAAACGATAGTTCTATTTTCACCCTTAGAGAATTTTAATTTTTAGATTAGTGTGTCTCACAACCTTCTGACACACGGCAAATTCAAGAAATATTTTTTTTATTCTGGACACATTATACATTGTAGTATCATTTTACTTGTTTACTGTTTTACTGAGTGAAGGTTGTGGCTATTTAGTGTATGTTTTAACACCAACACATTTGTCAGTTTTGCTCAAGGTCATAGAAAAAGACATTTGGACATGACTGAGGAAGGGGTTTGTGGCAGCAGTGCATCAATAACAAACGTGTATGATGCTCTTCGCCACTGCTGCGTTGCTTCTGTAAAATGACTCAAGAGAAGAAAAAAGATTGAGAAAATTGGTGGTAGACATGCTTTTGTTGTCATTGATGAAAGCAAATTCTGCCACAAAAGAAAGGTACAACACTGCCGGTAATGAATAATATAATAATAACATGACTGTATAATTTTTATTTGACTATTTCTAGTACAACCGTGGACGATTTGGGAGAACCTGGCAAAGAAAGCATTCATGGGTCTTTGGAATGCTGGAGGTGAAGGCCAAACGTCGAAGACCAGTATTGGAGCTGGTCAAACAACGTTCCAGAAGGCATCTGATGCCCATCATTCGAAAGCATGTACGAACTGGGACTCAAATTCTCAGTGAATGCTGGAGGGCATACAACACCGTGCAACAGCATGGTTACATTCATTATCAGGTTAACCACAGACGTTTCTTTGTCCATCCGCGAACGGGCGCCCACACCCAGCACATGGAGCGTACATGGCGCACATATAAATATATACCGCTTCAGGGGAAACCTTACCAAACAGTCATTGTGAAGAAATCTACATCTCATTGAATGGAACTATTGGCTTGGGAAGGATCACAGACATGGACCCATTGGCCGCTTAATGCATGACACTAAAAAAGTATATAAATTTAGATGAAACCAAGCTAGATTTAGTGGAAGAAAGTGGAAAAAAAAGTTCTTTGTCATTGTGTGATGTTCTCTGTTCTCAAATACTGTACAAAATTCTACTCACTCTAGTTGAAATGTTAGGTTGTTTTTGTTTTTTACATTTCTTCTTGTACATATTATTTTTTTATAATGCCAATTGACATTAAAGATGTGTAAAGATCCGGAATTATTTGAGTTTCATTTCATATATCATACAAACGTTCTATGTGAAATTTTAATCTTGCCATTTGACGTGATATCTATACTTGTTTATAAGTAATAGTAATCTGTCAAAATCAGTAAAGTACCTGTCTTACAATTGAACATTTATATAAATAATAAATAGGCACAAGGTTTGTTATATGGAGGACGACACCTGCAAAAACAAATACGGAAGTAAATCAATACATAAATCCACAAAATAATATATAAATCGACATTTCTGCACAAATAATTATAAGGAAGTTAAATGTGCAAGGAGGAATAATTAACTAAATAAAAAAATATTGGGGTAAATTAAAAAAATGTTAAGGAGAAAATTGGCTTTTTTTTCCCTTTGAACCGTTTATTTTTATTTATTTTTATGTTGCTCCGTGTTCATTTTCCTTGCCACCATGTGCTAACATGCTATTCCGCCACACACAATAACACATTATCTTCAGAAATATGAAATAGAATTTTAATAGAATTTTAAAATATTTTCTCACTCAAACCACTGCGTACCTGCTGCTGCTTCTGATTGCTTTTAGAGGGAAAAACTGCACATAACTACTGGTCTAGGATCAGAAAATATTTGCATTTTGGCGAAACATATTTGGCAAACGATCCAGTGAGTATCTATGTTTGCGCTCTGAAGAGCGACAATGCTTTACAACATGTTCTTACAGCATTGAGCATTGTAGCTAATCACGAACAAATCTGTTGATTTCTGGAACGAATTATGAGGGAATATTTGCCAGCGTCTACGACTCAAAATCCACTCACTGCTCAAAACGATTTTTGTTTTATAACAATTATGTAAATTGTTATGTAATTATTCAGCCAGTGTAATTTATTGTTGCAGAACTTTTTGAGATCGTATTCTGATGTTTGATTGACACCCTCTTATTAGCATGTTTCGGCAAGTAAATTTAAATACGAAGCTACATTTAAAACAACAATGAATAAACGTTTCAAAGTAAAAAAAAAAAAAAAAAGTAAAATTTCAGCTCAGCATTTCCTTTAAAAAAAAATATTTTCCCCAACATTTGTTTTATTTGGTTAACTATTTATCCCCTTACACATTTAATTATTTGAATATTTTTAATGAATATGTAGTTTTATATATCTATTTATGTATTTATTTGCACCTTTATTCATTTATAATTGTGTGTATTTATGTTTTTGCGTACTTATTTGTTTGTTTGTTTATTTATTTATTTTTGTAAGTTTCGTCCATGTTATGATACTATTGTTTACTATTTTCCGTCCATGTTATGATACTATTGTTTACTATTTTTCGTCCATGTTATGATACTATTGTTTACTATTTACTATTGTTATGATACCATGTTTTGTCCATCCATGTTAAGATACTATTTTTGTTTAAGTGGAGTTATTTTTGAATACTTGTGGTCAAATAAAAAACGCCACCTTTATTGGATGTTACCATTCTGCTTTAACCCAGAGACAGTTCCTCCAAATTAAACTGTAGCCTTTACTACAATTTAAAATGAAATAATACATTTTATTGGAGGGATTATATTGTATTGTTAGTACAGAAATGTGCGACAAAACCGTAATTGTTTGCCCCCTGGTGGCCATTATTTTTCATTCTATTTAGCGGTTCTTAACCGGAACATTTGAAATGGCTAATTAAATTGTTACGTGAGTCGCAGATTCGTGGGATTGGTTTAAAACTTATGGGCGAAATTTGGTGGGAAAATAAAGAGGAGGGAAACAATCTTAAGTTTCTTGTAAGGGCAAGTCATTTAAAATGATTAAAAAAGTCAGAGTTCAATTAAAATATATTTTCAGCAGCCAAATTCTTTGAACACGCCCACACATGCGACCACATTCATATATAAGAAATTATTATAAACATAAATAAATTACAGGAAACATGATTAATTCACCTCCATATTGCGATTAAACTAAATAAGTTACACTCTTAATGGCAATAAGAACTGCTATGTTCCGGTGAAAAAAATAAAAATAAAGAGCGCATATATCAAGATACTTACTTGCTTCTTTATTTGTAGTACATAACGTCTCATCTGTAGTCATCCAAACGTGCGCTCCTTTGTTTTCTTCTTTGATCAGCAAAGTTGCCTCACGCATCGCGATCACAGAAAGATGGCTGAAAGTGCATTTTTCAAACTCTGGGCTGCGTTCAGCCCATGGTTCAGCCCCGACAAAACGTTGCAAAATGTTTTTTAAACGGAAACGTTCTGATGATGCAGGAGTTGACACTATGGCAGCTGAGAAGGCCATTCTTTGTGTTCTTTTTGAAGAATTTTCGGAACCTGATTAAATCGGTATAAATACGTGTTTAATACTGCAAAATACGCTCGATGTTACAGTCACTGCCCTTGCCGTCCAGAATAAAAGAGAACATCCCAATCGAGTGAAGGATCACTTCAAAACAGCATTTTATTATCATTGGAAACTCCAAAAATAAATCTATCCAAAATCCATGTTTAAAGACGAAATTAAATGTCATAATTCTTTAGAAAACTTGCATTACGTTTTGATGAAAGAAACAAAACTTTGAATCAGTTGAACCAATGCTTCACTAAATGATTCAGTGAATCACTCGAAACGACTCACAGGCAACGCCTGCTGGTCAAAACTGTGTAAACTGTAATCGCTGAATGTCACTAAAGCCGAGTTCAGACTGCACGATTTCCAAAGTAGTCGGGTCACTGTTCTTTTCACACTGCATGACTATCTTGGCCAGCATTCAGTCGCTGCTGTGTTCAAACTGCACGATGGATCGGCGACAGACGGTTTCACACTGCATGACTTTACAATAGGAAGAATCGCCGACAACTCTGTCTGGCACGCAAACTACGTTTCACAACCAAACACACGCGAGATGTGACAAGAAAACAACGCGATATCTTCTTCTTCTTCTTTCTGCTTTTACGGCGGTTGGCATCCAGCTTATTGGTGCATTACCGCCCCCTTCTGCTCCGGAGTGTGGACCAGATAATAGGTTTACAATCTTATTCCTTACCTTCTATTTCCCACTCAATTTTAACCCCACCCCATCCCACACACACACAAAACATTCTCCAAAATAATCTTTTACTTAAATTATCCAAAATAACTGGTTCTGTTTTCTATACCCTACTAATATCCTTTTATAATTCCTCCCTCACATTCTACTAATTTAACTTCAAATCCTATTAAATACCCCTGATTCTCTTAAAAAAGTCATCAGTACTCTAATCTGTTCCCTATCTTTCGTGCCCAGTAACCTTTTTACCGTGAACTCCTGTTCCCCTAATTCCCTCAATTTATTCCTCATCATCTCTCTATGAACTTCATATCTCCTACAAGTCATGATTATATGCTCTACTGTTTCCTCTTCTTGACATCCTTCACACAATCCTGTCTGGTGTTTCCCTATCATCTTAAGAGTTTTATTTAGTGTACAATGTCCCAACCTTAACCTAGTCATCACTATTTCTTCTCTCCGATACCTGCATCCTACCCTATCTCCTTTAACATTTCTTTGAATTTGATATAACCATCTCCCTTTATCCCCTCTATCCCACCTTTCTTGCCAAATTTGATTTATTTTCTCCCATATTATACTTTTAACCTCTGCTTTGCTAAAACTTACTTGCATTTCTATACTATCTTTCAATAATGCCCTTTTTGCTAACTTATCTGCCATCTCATTTCCCCTGATCCCTACATGCGCTGGTACCCACATAAATTTACAACGCGATATCACGCGTGCAGGACCGGAGTTATTAGGCTTGTTTGAGATGCGCCTAGCCTAGCCTGAAGTTCAGCCGAGAGTAGGCGGCTGCAGTTAGGGGAGGAGTGAAAAAAGTGCAGGCAAGACGAACAGTTCTCTGTTCTCGTAGTGGATCAGAACCTACGAGATCAAAGGCGGATATCGCGGGATTCACACTCGTGCGCTGTGTTGCTGATAAACTGGATGTAATTTAAGTTCTGTTGCTTTTATATGAAAATAAACATAATGAACAATACACCCAAAGTACTTGTTATTTATTTCCATTCGAAAGATGTGTGTATCAATCATTTTTACTTTAATTATAGACATGTTTTATATATTTTTTTTTATAAATGACAACGTTCGCATAACCCATAGAGAGATCACTGTGTCAGAGAGTTTGGGAATATTCACACATTATTTTTACACATAAAAACATGATATTATAGTTTTAAAATCAAACATTTTAAATCAGATCAATACATCACGGTTGTTTAAACCAATAAGCTTTAAACTGTGTCGTCAGCAAGTCGTTTCCCATCGTGCTTTTGGTCAGCGCAGTCGGTGGAGAGCAACTGTGCTCGACTGCAGAATCCGACACGTCCGCCTCGCACTCGCGAGAGGTTTTTGACATCAGAGCAAGGCGGCCCACCCTCGGACACATTTCTAACCGGCATGCATCTCGCGGTGATCACGGTGATCGGTTCTGCGCAGAATTTGCTCATCTCAAACAAGCCTAATATTATTATTATTAAAAACGGTAGCCCGCAAGAAGCTTGAAATACGAGTTGCCTGTGCGCTGATTTGCAGCGAATATAAGAAAAAGAAAAGAAAAATATGGAGGAGGAAATGGTTGGGGAGACTGTGGATTGTGTGTTCTGCAACGAGAGTTGGAGGTAAATACATAACTTTTCAATGTGCTGCTGTTGCGGATGGTCAAGCAAATGTTTGTGTTTTGTTTCCGTTTGATACAATTGTGTGAATGAAGCCATGCTTGCTGATATTGTGGTCTATAACTCCTCCCCGAACTCCCCGCTGCTCTGTATCTTGCTCTCTCATTGGCTGTCGGTCATCGCCGATGTAGTTTTCAGTCAGAACACTTTTCACACAGCAGGATTTTGAATCGCCGACAGGTCCAGATATTTAGCATGCCAAATGTCTCACGGGCGTCGGCGACTCGTCTGTGATTCTCTCAGATCGTATCTTTGCTCATTCACACTGCGTGATTGTCACTCGCGTGAACGAGCACCGATTTGCCTGTGATTTCGGGCATTTGTCGGCGATTTCTCAAAACCTGTCGGCGAGCCAAAATCGGGGCTAAAATCGTGCAGTCTGAACTCGGCATAAATATGAAGTGTCTGTATATATGTGTTCTTTATTCATTTCCAGGGCTTGTTTTGTTTGTTTTATGGAGAGTTTCAGGCCAATTAAGAGACTATTACAGCGCTTCTTTTTTATTATACAAAGTCATTAAAATGTCTAATAAAACTGGTCTGGTCAGGTACAGGATCAGGTATCAGGTACAAACCATACAGACACTAGATGATGGAGAGATATTTCCATTTTGGATGCTAATTGTCATAAAAAACACCAAAGAAGAAAAACAAACTTTACTATTATGACATTTTTATGAGTGAAGCAGAAAATTGAAATTCCTCTGAACACATTCAACAGAGAGTCAATAGATTTACTAGTTCTATTATCAATATGAAAGAGCAGAATAAAGTAGAGTTTTAGTCAGCAGCAGGACTCTCCCATACTTGAGTCTCTTGCAGCAGCAATGCAGCGTCTGAACAGGACTCTTATTTTGGAGTGACGACATGACGTCATAAGACTGCGCCGAGCTCCTGCATCTGTTGTGATTCTGCTGAAGAAAGGTTTGTTTTAAGAATTTAAGCTGTTTTAATAAATATAAACTGTTTTAATAGTTTTTAATATTTTTACAAGCGATGTTAAATTAGTTTATTTACTATTTAATGTAACATTGTGATGCTTTATCTAACTGTAATGAAGGATATTTGTGTGAGTAAAACTCATATATCCACTGATGAGAAACAGTAAACCTGCGTCTCATTTCTCTCTATAAATCATAAATCAGTGGCCGTTTCTCAAAACCAAGTTCGCAAAGTTCGGACTTGCGTCCTTGGTGGTTCGGACTTGGTAAGTTCGACTCAGGAGAACGAACTCCCGTGGACGGGAGAACATACTTAACGTTACATACGGGAGTACGTAAGTCCGGTGATTCTGCAAATGGAACAGCAGCGTACTTGATAACGTCACTCAGCTCGCTCTGGCTTCTCCGGTTATCTCTGCATGTATCTTTTAGCCAACAATAAAACGAAATGTGTTATAAAACACCACTCTGCCTCTTTTCGTTTTATTTAAAACACAAACAAAAACATATTAGCCTCAGGCAACGAGTGATTGATTATCTGCAATGCATACTAATATTTATAACAAAACGAAATATTAAACAACCCTGCCTCTTTTCGTATATATTTCAAAAATAATACTATTTGTGCATACTCTGATTATCTTCACTGTAATGAAATGAAATAGGCTATAACATAAAACACAACTGTCTTTTTGTTAAATGTCAGTTTTAATGTTCAATAATGGCCATTATAAAAGGTAAGAATATACAATAAGAATGTATATCACACTCTAATGACATAATAATAGTAATATGTTTAAATTATGCGGGTTTTCTCCTTACTATGACGTTTGCTCGTTAGTGCGAGATGCATTCTGGGATACCTGGCTGTCTCAAGTCTGCACAAGTCACCTCTCGATGCATCCTCCATAAAAGGGGCGGATCAAGAACACATCCGGGGATTTGATCTGAACTTGGCTAGATGTGCACTTTGAATTGGAACAAACTTGGACAGCGACTGATGACGTTTCACAAGTCCACAAGTACAGACAAGAACACATATTGAGAAACAGCCAGTTTATCATGAACACGAGTTCAGTCTCTGGCGAGTAAAGATGGAGAAACTGAACTTTTCAACTCCGAGTCAATTGAATCAAATACTCTGAAAAATGATTCAGTGAATTAGGCTATTATATATTACAAGAGCCAAAACTATCAGCTTAAATTCAATCGCTTTCTATTTTTAGATATAATAATCAACACTCAAATTGCATGCAAACATATAAGCTGCACCATTAACTTCTGAATGTTTTTCAGTTTGTTGTTGAAATATAATAATTTCTACACAGTGGTTGTCATTTTCATGACAGGTTTATATAAACATGCATTAAATAATCAAGATAGCAGGTGAAGTAAAATATAATGAATATAGGAGTTAATACAGTGCATAGCCTATATTTAGTGATAGAGTTAATTTATCTGGTGAACTAAGAAGCTGTGGACACTGAATGGCTTTTCTGAAGTAAATGCTACATGACATATTGTTTACAATCTGATTTATTGACGTCTTTCTGCCTGTTGCAACACTGATTGAGCGATTACATGAAATATGACCGTTTCAGTAAGTTGTACTGTATCTTTTCTACATACCTTCAGATGTTCTTTCATGTTTATTCTGTAACTAGTATTAAAGAGGAAGAGATGCTCGTGCTGCCGGTTTTAACAGTGATCTGTCACATCAAAGTGTGTCAAAACGGCATTTTCTGTTTAAATTTCATGATTTTGTAGAGAGAATTTGAAGGATGGCACTTTGTTTCTTGTCGAAAGTATAAAAAAAATTCAGCACTTATTGCGATTAATAGGAGACCTATTCAGTATGAATGCGTGTACGTTACACCTCAACTGTTCATTTTTCTCTTCTTAAAGATGGTGTTTATTAAAGAGGAGGAGAGTGAAGACATGAAGATTGATTTTATTAAAGATGAGACTGAAGACATGAAGATTGAAGAAACATTCAGAGTGAAACATGAAGATACTGAAAAACAGACAGGTTGGTTTTATTCTCACAGCTGAACTCAGTCATTTGATCATTATTAAAATGTCCAGCTCTACAGAAATAGAGAATATACAGAAGTATAATCTTACAGAGAATATTACAGAAGTAGCCAAAATGAAATAATTATTTTCTGCAACTTTAAACCCAATATCTACTTCTGAATAGAGAACAATGAAAGTATTTTTTTTCTGTTCATGCTCAAAAGTGCTGTACTAACATTTAACATACCTGAACATAAATAGCAGGAACTGAACGTTAAATCAAGCAATAAATAAGTCCTAATTTAAATATTTTACATCAATAATCATTTCATGTGTGTGCCATATGGAGGAAAGTCAGCAGTAGAAGTGTGTAAAACATTTTGAAGTAGAACCGAGTGAACTGATAATATTTGTTGAAACCAGTGAAAAATATTTACCTTGTCATTTGTGGTACAGGTGCAGGTTAGAAATTAATAAGCAGATTGAGGCTAGAGGTGAAATTGTATGAAATTGTCATTTACATGTTTTGTTAATATTCTGTAAATGATTAAAAATTACTGATACAAATTAAAAATAAGTTCAGAAAATGTTGTGTTAAACTAAGTAAATTAGCATGGATTTTAATAAACATTAAAGGAGTAGTTCACCCAAAAATTAAAATTCTGTCATCGTTTACTCGTCCTGATGTCGCCCCAAACCTTTTTCTTTTGCTGAACAAAAAAGAAAATACCCTATATGACCAAATATTTTTGGGACGCCTGCCTTTACGTGCACATGAACTTTAATGACATCCCATTCTTAATCCGTAGGGTTTAATATGGATTTGGTCCACCCTTTGCAGCTATAACGGCTTCAACTCTTCTGGGAAGGCTTTCCACAAGGTTTAGGAGTGTGTAATGTGAATTATTCTTCTAGAAGCGCATTTGTGAGGTCAGGCAGTGATGTTGGCGAGAAGGCCTGGCTCACAGTCTCCGCTCTAATTCATCCCAAAGGTGTTCTATCGGGTTGAGGTCAGGACTCTGTGCAGGCCAGTGAAGTTCCTCCACCCCAAACTCGCTCATCCATGTCTTTATGGACCTTGCTTTCTGCACTGGTGCACAGTCATGTTAGAACAGGAACATCCACAAACTGTTCCCACAAAGTTGGGAGCATGAAATTGTCCAAAATGTCTTGGTATGCTGAAGCATTAAGAGTTCCTTTCACTGGAACTAAGGGTTCAAGCCCAACCCTTGAAAAACAACCCCACACCATAATCCCCCTCCACCAAACTTTACACTTGGCACAATGCAATCAGGCAAGTACCGTTCTCCTGGCAACCGCCAAACCCAAACTCGTCCATCAGATTGCCAGACAGAGAAGCGTGATTCGTCACTCCAGAGAACACGTCTCCACTGCTCTAGAGTCCAGTGGCGGTGTGCTTTACACCACTTCATCTGACACTTTGCATTGCACTTGGTGATGTAAGGCTTGGATGCAGCTGCTTGGCCATGGAAACCCATTCCATGAAGCTCTCTACGCACTCTTCTTGAGCTAATCTGAAGGCCACACGAAGTTTGGAGGTCTGTAGCTATTGACTCTGCAGAAAGTTGCTGACTTCTGCGCACTGTGCGCCTCAGCATGCGCTGACCCCGCTCTGTGATTTTACGTGGCCTACCACTTTGTGGCTGAGTTGCTGTTGTTCCCAATTGCTTCCACTTTGTTATGATACCACTGATAGTTGACAGTATTTAGTAGTGAAGAAATTTCATGAATGGACTTACTGCACAGGTGGCAACCTATCACAGTACCACGCTTGAATTCACTGAGCTCCTGAGAGCGACCCATTCTTTCACAAATGTTTGTAGAAGCAGTCTGCATGCCTAGGTGCCTGATTTTATACACCTGTGGCCATGGAAGTGATGGGAACACCTGAATTCAATGATTTGGAAGGGTGTCCCAATACTTTTGCCAATATAGTGTACTTTGAAGAATCTTGACCAAACAGTTGACGGCCCCCATTGACTTCCTCAATAGGACGAAAGTATTATGGATGTCAATTGCAACTGTCAGCTATCTCGTTACCAACAGTCTTCAAATTTTGTTTAACAGAAGAAAGAAACTTTTATAGGTTTGGAAAAACATAATGATGAGTAGATGACAGAATTTGTATTTAATAAGCCAAAAGTCAAAATTTTGATTGTAAGCGTAAAAATAAAATCGGACATAGGTAGTTTTCTGGACATGTGCTCAAAAATGTAAATGTCTGGAACTCATAAATGAAATTAGATATTTTTACCAAGCTTGACTAAAAAAAAAAAAAAAAAGTGGTGGGACAGTTTCACTCGGTGGTGCCATAACTGAACAAAACTTGAAATTTTCTCTTATTACAGTACCGTTGTACCTTGAAAAATGTTATTTAAAAGAACACTTTTTTTTCATTTTCCAACTCCCCTAGAGTTAAACAGTTGAGTTTTACCATTTTTGAATCCATTCAGCCAATCTCCGGGTCTGACGGTTCCACTTTTAGCATAGCTTAGCATAGTTCATTGAATCTGATGAGACCATTAGCATCTCGCTCAAAAAATTTATTTCCTATTTTAAACTTGACTCTTCTGTAGTTACATCGTTTACTGAGATCGATGTGAAATGAAATGGGCAATTTTCTAGGCCGATATGACTAGGAACTATACTCTCATTTCGGCGTAATAATCAAGGAACTTTGCTGCCGTACCATGGGTGCAGCAGGCGCAATGATATTACACTGCGTCTCTCATAAATGTCTCCTTGGTTGCAAGGCACGCTCCCTGTGCAAGCAGGGGGTCACAGGCAGTGCGTAATATCATTGCTCCTGCTGCACCCATGATACGGCATCTATATTGCTGTATCAAATTGAGCCCGAATCAGACCCAGATGAAGAGGGTCAAGCAGAACCTCTGCAATCACTGCTTTTTAAAGGACGTTTATAAATGGTATTTCATTTAGTATTTGTGTCAAAGTGTTTAGATGCTGACACTGCTGTTTGTTAGCTTTCAATATACAGTTTTATCCTGATTAAAGCTTTACTGTAGCTGAATACATGACTGAGTAGCAGCATTTTTGTAAAGGTAGCGTTTAATTTATAGCATGAACAACTGTTTGTCTGTGAACAGACATTTGTTGGCGTTTGTTGGAGAAGTACGCACTAGAATACAGCTAACTGGCTAGCGAAGCAAAAACGCGTTTGTCCTTGTTTACTTCCTTGATGCAACAAGCCTCTTCCAAAAAGCAACAGAACTATATGTTTAAAAGACATGTACAAACAATAAAACTGTAACGATCTTTAGCGATATTACAAGTATTTAATGAGTTAGCTCAAATCATGGGTGAAATATATATATATATATATATAATATGAAGAGTTCAGATGCAAAAGCCGCTAAACGCCACCTCTGTCAAAAATGAGATAATGACATTGAGCGAATGCTTACGGCACGTAGTACACGTTCAACAAATCACGTGCTTCAAATCCTCTAAATCGCAGCGTCAGCCCATTCAGAAATATCGGTTTTGTTGGCAAAAGCCTCTAAACGCCACTTCCCTTTGGCAGCAAAAGCCGCTATATTCCGAGAACCAATCAGAAGGCGCGAATCGAATCATATGATTTCGAGCGGCTTCAATATAGCGGCGCGCTGAGGAGATTTTTTTAGAGTCAGATTCAGATTGAGATTTTTAAAATAAAAGATGGAGTACGATGAAATGGATCAGCCTGTCCTACTAATATTGAATGGCAGAAGAAAACGTTATTTACCTCAAAACTCCGCCTGTCATAAGGCAAAATAGCCTACAGTGGAAATGGCTTGGTCGCAATTGTATCATGCACTCATAACAGTTATTCGCACAGTGCCGTTACTTTGAAGGAATCGGATTTATTATACATCAAACAACAGCTCTATTTCGCCAAAGACAAAGTCAAACAAGATCCTATTCTTCTGTCTCATATGGAAGCTGTGCCATGTAAACGGAGGAGGCAAAAAGTGGAGGCTGAACAGAAGAGACGTGTTAGATCCCTGTGTAAAGAGGTTTGTCTACTGTTTAGTTTTGAAATGATTGTGCTATCATCTTTTTCAGGGTTTCTAGTTGCATCTTTAGTGATTTTTAAACTATTTACTATGTCTTGCCCCAAATAGGTGGATTTCTAGGTTTTTGCAAAATAAACACAAGTGGATTTAGCTGGTTTTGACGCAAAAGAAAATCTAACTCGTTAAAAACCAATAAATTGTCTAGAGTGACATTTTTGAAAAAATGTTATTTTATTCACTAGCTAATAACATTATCATTACCTTTAAAATGAAACTCCTGAACTTGATTGTAAAAGCCTGGTAAAAAATGCTCATTTAAAAGAAAAGAAGTCTGATGGATTTAGAGGGTTTTGCATCTGAACTCTTCATATATAATAAATCATAAAGCCTCATGATTAATTATGATATATATATCAACCCAAGAGGGAATAATGCACATATATTGTGAATTAATTACAATGGATTATAATCAATTACATATATGATTAGTTTTAGTTTAATAGTTGTTTTAAAAAAACTATCCTAGTTTGTCCAGCAAACCATCAGTTTTCTCATAGACTATTATGAAACGAAATTTTATTCTCTGGCCACGAGAATAAATTCCTATTATAGCATCAAAGTGTAAAGCAGTATTGCAGAAACAAAACGTAGAAGTGACTTGGTTTTCTGAATGAGTAGCAGAACAATCTAACATGAATATAATGTATTTAATATATGAAAGTCACAAGGGAGATGTTCAGGAATCTATCGAAATAGCCATAAAACGTGTCCAGTGAGCTGTTAGTGTCCGCCAGGCCGGAGCCAGTGTGAGATTTACAAACAAAAGTTCAATGAGTTAAGGCTTAAACACAGTTTATGGTTGGCCTGCTAATTTTTGATCCTGTGCAGACCTTACAAAACGTACTTACAGTTTGGGGCCCATAAACAGCTTCTGCTTTTAAAGTGGGAACTGCTTCATCTTTCAGTAAAAGCCTTTGTGCAAATCCAGCATTGAACTTGTGTAGATTCTGGAAACTGTCTTCAGTGCCGCATCCAGTGTAGAAAATATCACAGATTATAACGGGTTATATATCTTTTGACGTGCCGCTCACGTCTGGTGCACACAACTCTTCCGCTTCCATTATGCTGCACCACATGACCTCGCCCACTTTGTTGCGTGTTCCTGGGGGTGTGTTTTACAGGGTTTATGATGTTACCAACCCGGGAAGAAGCTCGTTGTAGTCCAAACCGGTTGTTTTTGTAGGCAAAAAACTGCCATAACTTTAAAAGACAATATCTCCGTTTGCATTGAACTTTCAGCGCTATAACTTTGCAGATACTGTTTATGCTCAAGTAGCAACATTACACACTAACTAAAGTTAAAAAAGTGAAATCACAATGAACCACCCCTTTAATATACTAAAAAGTCTTCTTTAGTATTTCTTAACATAATCTTAAGAACATCTAAATGTACTCAACTGTGCTATTTTGAGATGCCATGAAATATGAACTGAGATGTGCTTTTAGTATACTATCTCTGTATTTAGAAAATTTATTTAGATACTACTTATAGTACATTTGAACCCATAGTTTTCTACAAGTGGTAAATAAATATATTTTTAAATACAGAGATGGTATATTAAAAGCACATTTTAGTTCACCGTGGTAAAGAGCATGTTGTTGGTTTTTATGCATTAAATGTATAAATTGTTTTGTCTATTTTTGTCCTAGACCTGATGGCACTGAAAGAGGCGAGTCATGAACTTAATGAAAGGGAAGAAGAGAAAGAACATTATGAAAAACATCACAATTTCATGACTGGAGAAAGATCGACACAGGCTAAAAAGTCTTCCTTGCAAAAAAGAGCTCAAAAGACAGGAAGTAAAAGTTATTTCACCTGCCAACAGTGTGGAAAGAGTTTTAAACAACATAGATACCTTAAAGTCCACTTGAGAGTTCACACTGGAGAAAAACCTTTCACCTGCCAACAATGTGGACAGAGTTTTACTGTAAATGGAAACCTTAAAGTCCACATGAGAATTCACACTGGAGAGAAACCTTACACCTGCCAACAATGTGGACAGAGTTTCAGACATAAAGGGAACCTTATAACCCACATGAGAATTCACAATCAAGAGAAGGCTTACACCTGCCAACAATGTGGACAGAGTTTCAGTCAAAAAGGAAGCCTTGAAGTCCACATGAGAATTCACACTGGAGAAAAGCCGTACACCTGCCAACAGTGTGGAAAGAGTTTCAGTGGAAAAGGAAAGCTTGACCTCCACATGAGAATTCACACTGGAGAAAAGCCGTACACCTGCCAACAGTGTGGAAAGAGTTTCCGTGGAAAAGGAAGCCTTACAGCCCACATGAGAACTCACACTGGAGAAAAGCCTTATACCTGTCAAGAGTGTGGAAAGAGTTTCAGTCACAAAGTACACCTTAAAGTCCACATGAGAATTCACACTGGAGAAAAGCCTTACACCTGCCAACAGTGTGGACAGAGTTTCAGTCAAAAAGGAAGCCTTGAAGTCCACATGAGAATTCACACTGGAGAAAAGCCTTACACCTACACTCTGTGCGAGAATAGCTTCACACAGGAAAAAAGCCTCAGGCAACACATGAATATTCACACTGGAGAGAAGACATTTACATGTGATCATGTATGTGTGGAATGGGTTTCAGATTTAAAGGTGACCTTAAGTGCCACATGAAAATTCACTCGAAAGAGAACTCTTTTAGAAGTCGTCACTGTGGAAAAAACAGAGGTGTAAAGATTACCTGAAAACAATACTTGAGTAAAAGTACAGATACCTTACAAATTATTCCATTACAAGTTACAAGTCACCAATCTAATACAACTTGGGTAAAGGTCTTAACTGTACTTAAAGCTGCCGTCTAACTTTGTGTTCAAAATGTACAAAAAATATATAATGAGAATGTACAACATGAATCCATTTTCCAATCTGTGTTTTTGTCTAATACTGAATCATTAGATCCGTAATTTGAATAGGGAAGGTGTAGGACATACAGCACAAGCTTTTTGAAGAATAAGGAAGGCGGAAGCACTTGCAAGGTGATCATTTGTGTTTATAAAGCATATACATTTAAATTTTTTTAGAAAATGACCAATCATTTTGCTAGATCTTAGACCCTTATTCCTCATCTGATATCGTTTTAAACCCCTTTGAAGCTGCACTGAAACAAATT
Source organism: Megalobrama amblycephala (assembly GCF_018812025.1). NCBI lineage: Eukaryota > Metazoa > Chordata > Actinopteri > Cypriniformes > Xenocyprididae > Megalobrama > Megalobrama amblycephala. Next base: position 61,304,126 of record NC_063044.1, on the reverse strand, counting down.
TTTCAACCATTATTGTCAGGTTTGGAAGGAGCGAGGACTCGATGCAGGGAAGAAAGGGCTTTTTATTAACAATAAAAAATAAAATAAAACAAAACAAGACAACACAAACTACCCCGTGGGGGAAAACAGACTTGACCAAAGACTAGACTTGACTGTAAACACGAAGGGATAAACGACAACGAACCAGCACAGGACTGCAAACACAAGGAGAATAAATAGGAGAGCAAACAAGGCAGGTAATGAGGGAGGACAGGTGGGGGCAAATCAACCAATAATGAGGTAACAAGATGGGTGGGGTCAAGACAATAGACATGAGAGCACATGGCACGAAGAAACACGTGACAAGCCATGTGCTCACACCAAACAAAAAGACACAAGCACATGGCCAATGAAGACAAATCACAAGCCATGTGCTGTACACAAGACGAGACACAAACACGTGACTATGAAAACTCATAAGCCACGTGTTCACACAAAACAAGACAACATGAGAGCACGCAGCCCGTGAAACAGACTGCGTGCAACACAAGACAAAAACAACATGAAAGCACGCGGCAGGTGGAAATAACCGCGTGCTACACAAAACATGACAATACAAGAGCGCCTGGCCGATAAGAACCGACCAGGCGCTAAACAAAACACAAGACAAGAACGCACGGCAAATTAAAGTACACTCGACAGTGCGCTCACAATAAAGACAGGACTGGGAGCGCGAGTGTCCGAATCCCGACACGAAACCGAAACCAAACTAGACATGAGTGCCGGGATCCGAACGCCACTCTCCCAACATCAAACAAGACACACAGACAAGAGAGCGCACGGCCCCGAGAACACTCAAGACCGTACGCTCACACAAAAACGCGACAAGAACGGGAGTGTCAGAGCTCTGTCACAAAACCAAGAAATAAACTAGACAAAAGTGACAGAACCCTGACAATTATAATCCTATCCAGAATAATCCTGGAATCAAAATGCATAATTTCTTTTCGACTGAAGAAAGAAAGACAAACATATTGGATGACATCAGGAAATTTTAATTTGAAAGTGAACTAATCATTTAATATGTGTTTTCTCTTGAACATGCCTGTGGGTGTATGGTCTGTATATCATTTAGTGTGTGTAGTCACTTGTAGAACATGATAATTATGCATGAATTAGACACATGCAGAATATCACTTTCATATGTGAAAACCACTTGGTTCTTTCTCCCTGAAACATTTTTGGCACAAATTCCACGTTTTTGTTTTAAAAAAAAAAAAATTTTGTTTGTTTTATAATTATTATTATTATTATTATTATAGGGAAAGTTTTGAATTTGAACAATTCATGCTGTGCTAATTCATAATGTGGCGACTTTCAATCTGTACAAAAAGCTGTGTACCCATGCACTTTTTTTTTTAACAGTGGCCCGTTACTTTACTTTTTAGAAAGAAATATGGCAAGGGTCCAAAATTCTTCATTTTTAACTATATTAATATATACCCATTGATAACATTTACATCAATAAGACACATACCTAAAGACTGAAACAAAAGTGAGGCCAGGTGCATTCTCTCTTGTATTGCAGGGCACTGGAAGGAGGAAATGCAGCCACCAGACCTCATAAATTCAGTGGTAAACTAAAAGGAAAACAGAAGTTGTTTATTTTTATCTTTAATGAAAACAAGATAGAGAATAGATATTTGTCAGAATCTGACAAGTACTGGTTTATGTATGATAATAGGTTACAATTAAATTGGTTAAAATCATAAGCCTCCAGTGATCTACACTTGAAAAGAGAACCTAACTTACTGCAAGTGTGTGGACCACATGACACTGAATCGGTTTGCAAATTGTGTTTTGTGGTTTTGAGGTCCCACTTTCTTTTCACTTCCCTTGAATCTGCAAATGCACTGTAATCAATAAAATCACAATTGCCACTAGCAACAGTTGATTTAAAAATATATATATATATATATATATATATATATATATATATATATATATATATATATATATATATATATAGACCATTTAAAGGAAGTAAACAAAAACAAAGGTGCTGCAATGCTACTGCGCATGTCTGGTCCTTAAGCATTTCCGGTGGCGCCATTTTTAAATCACAAAGCTGTCAAAACAAAATGACTAGCGCATATTTTTAAGTCTAGCTAAAACAGAACAGTTAAGATATTTAAAAAAACAAAATAGATGATAACGTGGAATTACCGGACCCTTTATATCAAACACTGAGTCGACAACTTTTCACTCAGAACGTTAAACGTTTACCTGAAGTAACTTATCCAGACGTGTATCATTATCTAGTTTAGACAGAGTGCGTCTACACGAAAGAAGCAGTAAAGGCATATCGTAGTCTGGATGCTTACAATTACTTCCTTAGCGGAAAAGTTGGAAACATTTGTTCCTACAATGTGGACGATTTTTGTCTTGTGTTTGGTGAAGTCGGGGCAAGTCAAACGTTGTCGAAAACATACTCTGTGTGGTTCGTTGCTATGGTGACCGGGGAGGTTATTGCACTTGCATGGCCGGGTAAGTTTGTACGTCTATGCAAACAAGATGTACTGAATTCTAGTAGTAAACTAATTGTTGTGTTCCATTATTACCTATTACATACGTCATTATTTCATACGTTTCGAAATGTTTGTGGTTAGGTTAGGTGAAGTGTGTAGCCATGTTGCTGCGATTCTCATTGCTGTGGAACAGTGTGTGAGAGAGGGTTTTAATGCTCCATCTGAGCCCTGCATGTGGTCACGAATAAACAAGAAGGTGCATGCAATTCAATGCTGGCTAACGTGTTTTTTATTCTATTTTTTATTAAATTCTAATTCATCACATCCTTTGCGAAAATTAACCATGGTTTTACTACAACAGCAAAACAGTATAATCCCACTTTGTTTTAGATTGATCCAAAACCAGTGGCAGACATTGACTTTTCCAACTTGGGTAAAGTTGGTTTTATATTCACACATTCGGACTTCTGTTAAATTCAGACTTTCCAATAAATGTGCAATAAATTAATGTTTGCGAATTTTAAGCAGCGACATATTGACAACCAACGATTGTCAACTTACAACATTTTTCACAGTCGATCAAAATAGGCAAGTATTGTTTTAATGGCATATTTACTTGTGAATGTCCACTGAATGTCAAATGTAGTGTGATTAACAAGGCTATTGAATACGGATGTCCGAATGTGTGAATATAAAACCAACTTTACCCAAGTACTTTTCCAAGCCTGTCAGACAAAGGCCAGTTCAGAGTAGGGAGCCCGTCACATCTACCGTAGTCACACCAGTCTCACCAAGCATGCTTTTTAGGTCCTTGAAGGTAAGGAAACATTTGCAGAAACCTGACAAATTACAATATGTGCAAAACACACGACACTAGTACCGTCTGCGTTAATTGTTGTTTATCATATGCGATCTGAAATTATCGAGTATTAAAAAAAACCCACACACACTACGTGATGTAACGTTAGTCTAGTAGGTTAGACTAGTGTGCTTTTATTGTATATTGTTGTATATATCTTTATTGAAAATTGTCTTTTAGAATGCACGCTTTCACTGTGTGATATAGTCCATTTAAACATTTATAATGCACCACAATATTCAAGATAAGGGGGTAATAGTACATCTGTATGTCTTTTATATTTATAGAATTAATATCACATGAATGCCGTTTTCTCCAAAAAATAACATGATTGCAAATGTGATATTAATTGTATGCAAGTTCAAAAACAAAAAGTTAATATTTAGTGACTTACATTTTAGATACAGTATATTAATTTTAATTTGGACATTTTATTATCTGTAAATTGTCGCAGTATCACCGAACTGAAGCCCCTCCCGCCAATGTTTAGAATGTGCGCGCTAACTAACCGGAAACTTCCGAGGACCAAAGACGTCACTTCCTTACTTCGACGAATAGCAGTTGAAATGGTCTATATATATATATATATATATATATATACAGCTATGGAAAAAATTAAGAGACCACTCCAAGTTCAGAAATCAATGTTAAGTGGTCTCTTAATTTTTTCCATAGCTGTATATATATATATATATATATATATATATATATATACACTCTCTGTCACGGTTCGCAGATCCACTGTGTCATTCTGTTGTCTGTGTGTGGGTTGTGGGGTGTGTCACCTGATTGTTCTGTGTGGGCGTCGCCGCTGATTACTGATCAGCGGCAGCTGTGGGTTATTTGATCTTGCCTATTTAACGCCTTGTCTTTCGTCTCATGTTTGTCAGATCGTTGTTGTGGAGTCCTGGTGTTGTCTCGTGTTTCCGTGTTTCTTGTTTCCTGGAGTTGGAGTTATCGTTGCTGTTTCCTGTCTGTTCCCCTGGATACTCGTTCTGGATTTACCTTGCTCATCTCATCTCACGGATTCTCACCACGGAGCACCACTCACCACGGACACCATCGCCCATCCGGTCCCTGTGTTACCATCTCTCCTGCTGTCTGTGTTGTGACTGTATGTGTGTACATATCTGACTTACCTGGCGTGAAGCACTATTAAAGTGAATAACTTGCTATTGCATCCAGTCTTCTTTTCATGTGACAGAACGATCTGACCATCTACCATGGATGCAGCGAGTTCAGCAGCTTTCACGGAGTTCATCAGTCACGCTGTTAATCGTATGGGCCAGCAGCAGGAGAGTCTTTCATCCACCGGACGCGCCGTCCAGGCGCTGGTAACACAGGTGTCCGAGCTCTCCCAGCAGCTACAACAACTTCGCGCTCCCACTGCGCCAGCCCCACCGTCCGTTCCCCCACCATCACCCGCACAAAGAGACCTGTCGGAGCCCCGCCTTCCCGTTCCTCAGAACTACGCCGGTGAGCCAGATTTTTGTCGAGCGTTTTTGAATAAATGTTCTCTCCATTTCACCCTGCAGCCACGCACCTTTGAGAGGGAGGAGTCCAAGGTGGCGTTTGTACTAACCCTGCTCACCGGGAAGGCGGCGCTATGGGAACGGCGGTTTGGGAAAACCAGGACCCGTGCTGCTCCTCGTTCACGGCACTTGCCGCCGAGATGAGGAGGGTGTTCGACCGTGCGGTTGCGGGAAAGGAGGCCGCCCGCAAACTCACCGCTCTCAAGCAGGGCAACCGCACGGTCGCTGACTATGCCATCGAGTTCCGCACCCTCGCGGCAGAGTGTCGGTGGAACGAGGAGGCGCAGTGGGACGTGTTCCTGCATGGGCTGGCTGATCGTATCCACCGGGAGATATACACGTTGGACCTTCCAGAGACATTCAACGGGCTTGTTGAGCTGGCGCTTCGAGTTGATTCTCGCCTCCGACGAGTGGAGTCCCTAGTGGAATCCGTAGAGAGACACAGCGGTCTTCCTGTCAGCCCGGTGGATGCGGTTAGCCCAGCACCCGATCCTGAGCCCATGCAGGTAGGGAGAGCTCGGCTTTCTCGGGAGGAGCGGGAGCGGCGGAGGTCCCTTGGTCTTTGCTTATACTGCGGGACATCGGGACACATCATCAGGAACTGCCCGGTAAAAGACCAAGCCCGATAGTAAACTCGAGGCTACTATCGGGCGGGATCTCCGCCGAGAAGTCCTCGCCATCGACCCTCCTCCCGGTTAGACTGAGATGGGCTACACACGACATCACCTGTAGCGCACTCTTGGATTCTGGGGCGGAGGGCAGTTTCATGGACATCACGTTTGCACGACAACATGGAATTCCTACATCATCCCTTGAGCACTCCATTTCAGTCAACGCACTCAATGGACAGTCTCTTTCCAGTCTCTCCCACACTACGGATTACATCACCCTCGTCACTTCCGGTAACCATTCAGAAGAAGCACAGTTCCTCCTCATGGACACCCCTCACACACCTGTCGTTCTTGGACACCCCTGGCTCACCAAACACAACCCTCGCATCGACTGGCAACTCGGAACTATCACTGAATGGAGCACCCAGTGTCACAAGTCTTGTCTATTGTCTGCTTGTCCCACGGTGTCTGTTTCTGTTTTGCAGGAAGAGGCGGTGGATCTGTCTAACGTGCCTAAGGAGTACCTTGACCTGAAGGAGGTGTTCAGTAAGTCCCGAGCTGCTTCTCTCCCTCCGCATCGTCCCTACGATTGTGCAATAGACTTAGTTCCGGGTAAGTCTCCGCCTAAAGGCAAGTTGTACTCTCTATCTGTTCCCGAGAGGGAGGCCATGGAGAAATATATTTCTGATTCTCTGGCAGCCAAGTTCATCCGCCCTTCCTCATCTCCAGCGGGGCGGGGTTCTTTTTTGTGGGGAAGAAGGACGGGTCTTTGCGACCTTGTATTGATTACCGGGAGCTGAACAACATCACGGTAAAGAATACTTATCCTTTGCCGTTGATGTCTTCAGCCTTCGAGAGGTTGCAAGGAGCGTCCATTTTCACTAAATTGGACTTAAGAAACACATATCATTTGGTCCGCATCAGGGAGGGGGATGAGTGGAAGACCGCTTTTAACACCCCTAGAGAGCACTTTGAATACTTGGTCATGCCCTTCGGGCTGTCCAACTCGCCCGCGGTCTTCCAGGCACTCGTTAATGACGTGTTGAGAGACATGGTTGACCAGTTCATATATGTCTACCTGGACGTCATATTGATTTTTTCATCGTCTCTCCAGGAGCATGTTCAACACGTCAGACGAGTGCTTCAGCGGCTGCTAGAGAATGGGCTTTTTGTCAAGGTGGAGAAATGCGAATTTCATGCACAATCTGTTTCTTTCCTAGGGTACATCGTCTCATCTGAGGGAATTCGCATGGATCCTGACAAGGTTAAGGCTGTGGTGGATTGGCCAAGTCCAGATTCCCGTAAGGCCCTACAGCGGTTTCTGGGGTTCGCCAATTTTTACCGGCGTTTTATTCGCAATTTCAGCCAACTAGCCGCACCTCTGACCGCTTTGACCTCCTCCAGAACGACCTTCAGGTGGTCAGATGCAGCCGAGGCTGCATTTGCCAAACTGAAGGGCCGCTTCGTTTCGGCCCCCATTCTGATAGCCCCTGATCCTTCGCGTCAGTTCGTGGTGGAGGTCGACGCGTCAGAGGTGGGGGTAGGTGCAGTTCTCTCCCAGCGTTCTCCCTCAGATAACAAGATGCACCCTTGCGCGTATTATTCTCATCGTTTGTCTCCCGCTGAACGCAATTATGATATTGGTAACAGAGAGTTGTTGGCAGTCAAATTAGCGTTGGAAGAGTGGCGTCACTGGTTAGAGGGTTCAGGGGTACCCTTTATCGTTTGGACTGATCATAAGAATTTAGAGTATATACGATCGGCTAAAAGACTCAATTCCAGGCAGGCTCGGTGAGCACTTTTTTTGGTCGTTTTGATTTTACTCTATCGTACCGCCCGGGCTCCAAGAACATCAAGCCCGATTCTCTTTCTCGCATTTTTGATCCCTCCGAACGCCCGTCTACTCCCGAGTGTATTCTTCCCGAGACATTAGTGGTCTCCACTCTTACATGGGAGATCGAATCGAAGGTCCTGGCGGCCTTAGAAGGGGTAATGCCTCCGCCCGCATGCCCACCGAACCGCTTGTTTGTGCCGGATGAGTTAAGGTCCTGCGTCATCAAGTGGGGTCACGGTTCTAACGTGGCTTGCCATCCAGGGGTTAATCGAACCAGATTTTTGGTCAAGCAACGATTCTGGTGGCCAGGTATGGCTCGCGACATTCGCGATTTTGTTTTGGCTTGCTCGGTCTGTGCTACTGGTAAGACTTCCAACCGCCCTCCAGATGGGTTACTCCAACCGCTGTCTGTCCCTTCGAGACCCTGGTCCCATATCGCGCTAGATTTTGTGACCGCCCTCCCACCCTCCCAAGGGTACATGGTTGTTTTGACCGTTGTGGACCGGTTCTCGAAGGTGACCCATTTTATACCCTTGGCCAAATTACCCTCTGCTAAGGAGACAGCGGTTACTGTCATTGATCATGTCTTCCGGCTACATGGCCTCCCGGTGGATGTCGTTTCTGACAGGGGTCCCCAATTTGTGTCCAAATTCTGGCAAGAGTTTTGTAAGTTACTGGGGGCGACGGTTAGTCTTTCTTCTGGGTTCCATCCCCAGACCAATGGTCAGACCGAGAGAGCCAACCAGGATTTAGAGCGAATGTTGCGATGTTTGGCGTCCAAGAATCCTTCCTCCTGGAGCCAACAACTCTCTATGATTGAGTACGCTCACAACTCGTTACCAGTGTCTTCTACGGGCCTGTCTCCGTTTGAATGTAGCCTAGGTTACCAGCCACCTGTGTTTCCCAGTCTGGAGTCCGAAGTTGCAGTTCCCTCTGCCCACGCCTTTGTCCAGAGGTGCCATCGCACTTGGAACAGAGCCTGCGAGACTCTGTTGCAAGTGAGGGCGCGCACCAAGGCTAAGACCGATCGCCACCGGTCAAAGCCACCCGTATACGTCGTTGGTCAAAAAGTGTGGCTTTCTACTAAGAACATTCCGCTCCGCTCCGTGGCTAATAAGCTTGCTCCCAAATTCATTGGCCCGTTTACTGTCACTAAGATCATTAGTCCAGTGGCAGTCCGCCTCAAATTGCCTCCGGCGTACAGGAGGATTCATCCCGCTTTCCATGTGTCCAAAATCAAACCAGTTTTTCATTCACCACTTAATCCGCCTGCTCCGGTTCCTCCACTGCCGCGTCTCGTAGACGGGGAACCAACTTATTCGGTTAATCGTATTCTGGACTCGAGGCGGAGGGGACGCGGATTCCAGTACTTGGTGGACTGGGAAGGTTACGGTCCGGAGGAGAGAAGTTGGGTACCTGCGAGGGACATTCTGGGTCACTCCCTTATTGATGATTACAATCAACAGGTAAGGAGTGGTGGGAACGCCGAGAGGCGTTCCTAGGAGGAGGGGTACTGTCACGGTTCGCAGATCCACTGTGTCATTCTGTTGTCTGTGTGTGGGTTGTGGGGTGTGTCACCTGATTGTTCTGTGTGGGCGTCGCTGCTGATTACTGATCAGCGGCAGCTGTGGGTTATTTGATCTTGCCTATTTAACGCCTTGTCTTTCGTCTCATGTTTGTCAGATCGTTGTTGTGGAGTCCTGGTGTTGTCTCGTGTTTCCGTGTTTCTTGTTTCCTGGAGTTGGAGTTATCGTTGCTGTTTCCTGTCTGTTCCCCTGGATACTCGTTCTGGATTTACCTTGCTCATCTCATCTCACGGATTCTCACCACGGAGCACCACTCACCACGGACACCATCGCCCATCCAGTCCCTGTGTTACCATCTCTCCTGCTGTCTGTGTTGTGACTGTATGTGTGTACATATCTGACTTACCTGGCGTGAAGCACTATTAAAGTGAATAACTTGCTATTGCATCCAGTCTTCTTTTCACGTGACACTCTCACACTGGAGAGAAGTCATTTACATGTGGTCAGTGTGGAATGAGTTTCAGATTTAAAGGTAAAATAAATACATATGACTGCGCAACATTTGGATTGTATATTGTATATAGTGAGAGTTGTGAGGCAGTTGGTTAAAAATCGGTTAGTTGGAAAATGTAAAATGTTAGCTGGCAACCTTTAGCCCATTAGACGACTGATTATCACTATAGTAAACAAAACAATGTATAATCACCAGTGTTAAGCAAATACTTTGCACTGCCACTCCGTCTTTCCAAGTGAGTTAAAGTAGGTGATGCACCTTCTGTCAACATTTCAATGCTGGAACAGAAATATCTGAAGTTATAATAACCATAAGACATTTATTGCAATACTATCCACTCTGCCTTCTGTCCAAACACATTTTCTCGAAGAAATTGCAGCACTAAGCTGACAGAACAATAGACAAGGTCCAACTGACGTTGTCTACACCAGGTAGAAAACAACTTCCATTTATAGGCATACAACTTCCTTGTGGAGGGAGCTCTGGCGTGGAGTATGGTCTCCACAACCTCGATTGAGTGACCGGATTCTATGAGCCTAGCCCCCTCAGAGGCCAGGCAGTTTCCACAACTCTCTGGGTGGGGGTGTATCGTGCTGCCCACTTGAGACAGGAGGTCCTGTCTGACAGGGATCTCCAGAGGAGAGCCGTCGATAAGAGACACAAGGTCCGCAAACCAGACTCGGGTTGGCCAGAACAAGGCAACCAATATGAGATGGATCCTGTCCCGTCGAACCCTCTCCAGAACTCCTAGGAGCAGAGCAATCGGGGGAAATGTGTACAGAAGTAGCCTTGGCCACGTCTGCACCATGATGTCCAGACCCAGAGGGGCTGGATGAGTGAGAGGGAACCACATAGGGCAATGAGTTGTTTCTTTCGAAGCAAATCGGTCGACTTCTGCTCGACCAAAGTTTTTCCATATGAGCTCCACCACCTCAGGGTGGAGTCTGCATTCCCCGGGCCTCAGCCCCTGCCCCCACATTTTGATGCCCCGGGATGTTATCCACTCGTTCAAAGACTCGTAGGTTGGCTGGTTGTTTCTGGCTCGACAAAGGTGAGTGAGGTCCGAAGCCCAAATGCTCACTGCAGGTGGAACGCTGCAAAAGCCCTTTAAACGATCAGCCATCTGCAGATTGGCAGAATGCTGGTCATGACGTCAGAACGTCATGACATCACCAGGATGATTGCTGGTTTTCCCGTCCAATAAGATCTACCTAAATAACTCGATAGATAGATAGATAGATAACAAAAGAGATGGAGGAAAAAACAAAAAATACAAAACATGCGTGGAACGTAACAGTATGCGTTCACTTTGAGAACTTCTTCTTTGTTTCCAAATGCAATGACCTCAGTTTTGTCTTTGTTTAACTAAAAGAATTTTTAATTTCATCAATGCATTGGCACAGGGAGTCAATGGGGCTGTAGTCATTAGGTGATAGGGCTAGATAAATCTGGGTGTCATCTGCATAGCTGTGATATGCTATTTGGTTCTTTCTCATTATTTGGCTCAGTGGCAGCATATATAGGTTGAACAGCAGGGGTGCGAGTATTGAACCTTGAGGGACTCCGCATATCATGGATGTCCACTCAGACTAAGGTCATCGATGCTCACATAATAACATCTCCCTTCTAAGTATGACCTGAACCATTGAAGGACAATCCCAGGAAGATTTGAGATTGGTCTGTACAGTAGTTGCTCAATATGGTGTTATTCAGATTGCTCTTTTTCATGAGGGGCTTGACAACTGCAGTTTTCAAGGATTTTGGAAAAGTCCCAGAGAGAAGTGAGGCATTTACCACTTCTAGGAGATCTACTTCTAAACAGTTAGAAACACTTTTGAAAAAAGATGTGGGAAGTGTGTCAAGGGCACAGGTTGATGTTTTAAGGTGCTGTACTGTTCTTTCAAAATTTCACCATCAATTGCTGCGAAATCAGACATAATAGCTACTTTTTGAAGTTGTAATCTGATCTGTTTTACCCCAGTGCAACTCAAGGATGTGCTGATCGCCTTTCTGATATTATTGATTTTCTCAGAGAAGGAAGTAAACTCACAGCATTTGCTGTCTGAGAGCATTTCACTGGGAATCTGATTTTGGGGGTTTGTTAGTCTCTCTGCAGTAGCAAAAAAGAGTGTTTAGGTTTCTGTTTATAATATTTGAGAAGAAGGTCTGTCTAGCTTTGCCTAGTTCAACATTGAAAGCATGAAGGATATCTTTATAGATAATATAGTGGATTTCAAGTTTTGTCTTTTGCCACATGCGTTCAGCTTTTCTGCATTGTCTTTTCATATTTTATACTGCTGTTGAGTTTCTCCAAGATGCTTTTTGTAACGAATGTAGCGGTTCGTACAGTTATTAATCAATTTATGGATGAAATATGAATATAATAATTCATAAAGCTTTATGAATAAATTATGATTCATATATCGACCCAACGGGGAATGAAACATATATTGTGAATCAATTACAACGAATTATAATCAATTACATATATGATTAGTTCTGGTTTAATAATTATTTAGAGAAACTGTTCGTTTGTCCAGCAAACTAAGCCCCTCACAGAATATTATAAACGGAGTTATTCTCTGGCCAAGAGAATATTCCTATTATAGCATCAAAGCATAAAACGATCGGAAAACGTTAAAGTGACTTGGTCTTCAGTTGAAAGAACAAACAGAACAATCGAGCATGAATTAAGTCAAGTCAAGTCAAGTCAAATTTATTTATATAGCGCTTTTACAATTGGTAATTGTTTCAAAGCAGTTTTACATATTAGAAGCACAGAAAAAAGGGAAGTGGTTAAAAATAAGCTGTACAAACAAGCGTGGTAATATGTAACATATACAAGATGGTGCTACATTAAGCCAATGTCGGCTGACTCCCAGGGGTGGAAAAAACCCCCTAGGAGAAAAACCCAGCGTGCTAACACTGGGAAAAAAGTCCTAGGAGGGAAAAAAAACCCTTGGAAGATATATATAATATATGTAAATGGATATGGAGATCAAAAATCTGAATTATACATTTTTATTATAGAGATTAAAAATAGATTATATATAAATATATGTAAGCGGATACGGGGATTAAAAATCTGAATTATAGATGCAGCCAGAACTGGATCTGTAGGCCCATTGTCTCCTGGGCTACGTTGTAGTCAGGTCCAGACACAGGTTCTCCATTTGATCAGGATACGGCCTGGATCCAGCACCCGGCAAACCTCAGGATAAGCAGAGAGACAGATATTAGCGTAGATGCCATTCTTATTCTGATGTACAGGTATATCTAGTGTTATAGGAAATGTTCTCGGTTCCGGCCGACCTAATTATTGCAGCGTAACAATCCTTTAACGGATTTGAAAAATGTTAATGTATTGATAATGTGTTATGTGTATGCAAGAGCAAAGAGATGTGTTTTTAGTCTAGATTTAAACTGACAGAGTGTGTCTGCTTCCCGAACAATGCTAGGAAGATTGTTCCAGAGTTTAGGTGCTAAATAGGAAAAGGATCTGCCGCCTTCAGTTGATTTTGATATTCTAGGTATTATCAACTGGCCTGAATTATGAGATCGCAATAGACGTGAAGGACTATAATGCACCAAGAGCTCGCTTAGATACTGGGGAGCTAAACCATTTAGAGCTTTATAAGTAAGTAGCAAGATTTTAAAATCTATCCGATGTTTAATAGGGAGCCAATGTAATGTTGACAGAACTGGGCTAATATGGTCATACTTTCTGGTTCTAGTAAGAACTCTAGCTGCCGCATTTTGGACCAGCTGTAGTCTGTTTAAAAGCCGAGCAGAACAACCACCCAGTAGAGCGTTACAATAATCTAGTCTTGAGGTCATGAATGCATGAACCAACTGTTCCGCATTTGTCATTGAGAGCATATGTCGTAATTTAGATATATTTTTTAGATGGAAGAAGGCAGTTTTACAGATACTAGAAACATGACTTTCAAATGAAAGATTGGTATCGAAGAGCACACCCAGGTTTCTAACTGAGGACGAAGGTTTAATGGAGCACGCGTCAAGCGTTAGAGAGTATTCAAGGTTTTTTCGTGAGGAAGTTTTTGGTCCAAAGATTAGGATATCAGTTTTTTCTGAATTTAATAATAAGAAATTTCTTGTCATCCAGTTTTTAATGTCAGCTATGCATTCTGTTAGTTTTGTGAATTTGTAGGTTTCGTCAGGGCGCGAGGAAATATAGAGCTGAGTATCGTCAGCGTAGCAGTGAAAACTAACACCATGCTTCCTAATTATCTCTCCTAAGGGCAGCATGTACAGAGTGAAAAGCAGCGGTCCTAGTACTGAGCCTTGTGGTACTCCATATTGAACCTGTGATCGATACGACATCTCTTCATTAACTACTACAGACTGATAACGGTCAAATAAGTACGATTTGAACCATGCCAAAGCAATTCCACTAATGCCAATATAGTTTTCAAGTCTTTTTAAAAGAATGTTGTGATCGATAGTGTCAAAAGCAGCACTGAGATCTAATAACACTAATAGAGAAATACAGCCACGATCGGATGATAGGAGTAGATCGTTTGTAACTCTAACGAGAGCAGTCTCAGTACTATGGTACGGTCTAAATCCTGACTGGAAATCCTCACAGATTCCATTTCTTCTAAAAAGGAGCACAGTTGTGTTGAAACTGCCTTTTCTAGTATCTTTGACAGAAAAGGTAGATTCGAGATTGGCCTGTAATTTACTAAATCTCTCTGATCTAGTTGAGGTTTTTTAATAAGAGGTTTAATAATAGCCTGCTTAAAGGTTTTTGGCACGTATCCTATTGTTAAAGATGAATTAATTATATCAAGAAGTGGACCTACGACCTCTGGAAGCATTTCTTTCAGTAGTTTAGTCGGCATTGGGTCTAACATACATGTCGTTGATTTTGATGATTTGATAAGTTTAGATAATTCTTCCTCTCCTATAGCGGCGAATGATTCTAGTTTTACCTCAGGGACACTACAGTGCACTGTCTGAAGCGAAACTGTAGACAGTTGCATGTTTTTAATTTTCTCTCTAATATTATCAATCTTGCAAGTAAAGAAGTTCATAAAGTCATTACTGCTGTGCTCTATGGAAACGTCAGCAGTTGAATCTCTGTTTCTAGTTAATTTAGCCACTGTGTCAAATAAATACCTAGGATTATGTTTGTTTTCTATTAAGAGATTTGAAAAATAAGTAGATCTAGCATATCTTATAGCCGTTCTGTACTCAATCATTTTTTCTTTCCACGAAAGGCGAAAAACTTCTAGTTTTGTTTTCTTCCAACTACGTTCAGCTTTTCTAACAGCTCGTTTTAGAGCCCGAGTGTGCTCATCATACCACGGCGTTGGATTAGTTTCCTTAATCTTCTTTAGACGTAAAGGAGTGACTGCATCTAATGTGCTGGAAAAGAGAGAGCCAATAGTTTCTGTTGCAGTATCGAGTTCTTCTAAGTTGTCAGGTATACTAAGGCGATGAAACTGCTCGGGGAGATTATTTATAAAGCAATCTTTAGTGGTAGACGTGATGGTTCTACAATATTTATGGCTGGGTGGTGGTTTTGTAGCCTTGGCTAATTGTATTATACACGAGACTAAATAATGATCTGATATATCATCGCTCTGCTGTAGAATTTCAACAGCATCAATATCAATTCCATGCGACAGTATTAGATCAAGGGTATGATTACGACAATGAGTGGGTCCTGACACGTGTTGTTTAACTCCAATAGAGTTTAAAATGTCTGCAAATGCCAAACCAAATGCGTCTTTATTATTATCTACATGGATATTAAAATCACCAACAACAAGGACTTTATCCGCAGCCAGTACTAACTCTGATAGAAAATCAGCACATTCTTTGATAAAGTCAGTATGGTGCCCTGGTGGCCTGTATACAGTAGCCAGCACAAATGTCAACTTACATAATGTTACATAAAGCACCATCACTTCGAAGGAATTATATTTGAAATTCTTTTGAATGATTCTGAATATATTACTATAAATTACAGCAACACCTCCCCCTTTGCCTTTCTGTCGAGGATTGTGTCGATAATCATAACCTTGAGGACTAGATTCATTTAAAGTAATGTAATCGTCTGGTTTTAGCCAGGTTTCTGTCAAACACAGCAAGTCTAGTTTATTGTCTGTGATAATTTCATTTACAATAAGTGCTTTTGAAGAAATAGATCTAATATTCAGTAACCCAAGCTTTATCATTTGTTTATCTGATTTATCTGTGATTTTCATTTTTTGAACATCAATTAAATTTTTACCCTTAAAAGGTTTCGGAAGTTTTTTGTATTTACTAGTTCGAGGTACAGACACAGTCTCTATGTGATAATATCTAGGTGAAAGAGTTTCTATGTGCTGTGGATTATTTGAGTTCTGTGACGTGAGGCGGCTAGCAGACGGTCGGTTTAGCCAGTGTTTAATATAATGCAGCTATGACTACAGAGATTAGGCTATGCGTCTAAAATATATACAGAAGGTATACACATATATATACACAAGAGTGAAAATGAAGAAAAGACAGGAAAAGAAAGATGATCAAAGAATGGCAAATTACACAGTAAAACCTTTTTGAGAGAGCCAGCACAGAAATCAGTTTAAACAAATTTCAGGTAAATTATAATACTTACTTATTGGTTCAAGTCCATGTGTAGCAGTTTCAATGCGCCTGGCTGGGTTGGTCCTTTCCGAGAGGGTTTCTCCGGCGGGGTTTTCAAAAGAGGTTTAAACTGAAGAGTAACTTAGCCGAAGAGAGAGAAGAGAGAGAGAGTCTAAGGAAGTGGTCCTCCTGAGCTGCGCGCGTGGTTGGGAAGCGCGGTCACCTGAGGCGTCCGGAGAGATGTGCACGAGACGATCGGGAGATCACCGGGAGAACAAAGGAGAAGGTGTGTGTCATTGTTTTTTTGGAAACCCAAGCTAACACACCTCCTGAATTGTAGCGGCCAATAGAAGCGCAGCACTATTTGGTGGGCAAAGTTCCTTGGTTTGGTCTCCTAGATGAATTTGCATACTTAATGGCTATCAGCCCGGATTTCGAGATCGAGTGCTTTCTTCACAGTATCATTAAACACATAGAAAAATGCATATGTCAGCCATGTGACCCACCTCAGTGAATAGCTCGAGTCCGGAGCTTTACGGAGAGATCAAACTCGACAGATCAGAAAGGCATAGACAAGAAGTTATGGTTTACAGACAGGATTCCCCTATTAAAATGCACACTAGCACAAATACACTCATTTAAACACTAGGAAACATGCATAGGCTCTAAAATATATCATGTATATATTCCAGCATAGTGGTAGTTCACATATACAGTTAAAAATGTATGATTGTGTCTTTCTGTATGTGTCTGTGTGTGTGTTTTTGTGTGTCCCTGTGTGTGTGGGGTGTTGGAATGTGGATCTGGTCAGTCTCTGGGGGGGGGTGCTCCTTTTGAAGTCACCAAAGTGAGGAAGTTGCACTTTCTGTTTACCTTCGCAGGTCCACAAAAGTGTCAAGTGGGCTCATCTTTGGCAGATCTGTTCAGAGCCGGGATGGTTTTACAACCCAGTCCAGCATGCTAAAAGCGTTCTGAACATTCCAAAGTTTGATTATCCTGATACGTGTGCATACGCTACATTTTTGTCTACCAGTCTTTTTCCAGACTTTCACAGGAGCAATGTTATCAATAACATTCTGTACTTTTGAGTTAAAAGAATCAAGGAGAAAATCAACCGAGTCTGCAGATATGCTTGGTGTTAAAGATATAGCCTTCATAAACAGTGCACTAGTATTCTCATTTAAGCATCGCTTTTTGACTGAGATAAATCTAGCTTCAACAGTAGAAGAGATCAATATATCAAAGAAAATACAGAAATTATTATCAGTGTGACATCCTTAATGACAATGGATGAAATGTTTAGACCCTTAATAATAATTAAATCTAGAGTGTGTCCATGATTGTGTGGGTCCATGTACATGCTGAGTCAGATCAAAAGTATTCAAAACAGTTATGATTACTTTTGCCATATTAAATTCTGCATTATATATGTGGATGTTAAAGTCCCCAGTAATAGCAAAACAGTCAAACTCTGAGGAGATTGCTAATAACAGTTCTGTAAAGTCCTCAACAAAGGCTGGAGAGTATTTTGGAGGCCTGTAAATAACTACAAGTAGAATGTGAGGAGCACCTTTTAACACAATACCCAAATATTTGAATGACAAGTAATCACCAAATGACACTTGCTTGTATTGATAGACATCTTTAAATAGAGCAGCTACACCTCCACCTCTCCTAACAGCTCTGCAGACTAGTGTTAATTTCGTCACCTATTTTTAATTTAGTCTTAGTCTTAGTCTTGTGCCAAATGTCCTTGTTAGTTTTAGTCATATTTAGTCATTCACATATCTTTTTTTGTTAGTCAAGTTTTAGTCGACTAAACGTCTCGTCATTTTAGTCTAGTTTTAGTCAAAAGAAAACTCAAGGTATCTTAGTCAAGTTTTAGTCGACTAAAAGTCTTTTAATTTTAGTCTAGTTTTAGTCAAAAAATTGTAGTCTTTTTTTAAAAATAACACATTATTACTGAGATTATTACTGATAAACATTTCAGTAAAAAAAGTGTTTCACATATCTCAAACATTGGTTAAATGTCATAATTACCTGACAAAATACACTTGTTGAAAGATTTTTGTTGAATGCAAATGTTAAACCTGTCTGGTTTTCAATTTCTGATTTAGGGGACACATTCACAAATGATTAACCTGTTCTGAAGAGTATTTTATTTTAACCAACACAATTCAAAAGCTAGCATGTCGTCGTCGCTCGTCACTCGTGTTCGCTTTGGGTGTTGTGTGTTCAGCAGTTTCGTGTTGCAGCCACAGGCGTGTGAGACCTGTAAAGCCTCGTTTACACTGTGCGGCTCGTTACGGCTGCGACGCGGCTACCGGAGCTGATACACGGGCACTCTAGTCAATGCTTGTGTTTACACCAGCCGCGGTGCGTTTGAGAAGCGCCTCGCCTCCAAGAAGCGCAGCTCAAATACAAAACAAAGTCAAAATAATCACCCTGTGTAAACTCCCGCTCATATTTTACATCACTAGAAACTGACGACAAGAGATTCGAAGTTGAAAAACTTGAAATTTCTTTGTTTGAGTTGACATCGCGCAGAGGACGGAACAACACCTTGCCGGAGCCGTAACGAGCCGCACACGCATGCAGTGTAAACAAGGCTTCAACGAGGCTTAACTTGAGCAACAGCGCGAAGCCGCAAACTCGCTCTGAATATTTTAAAGGCGTAACAGCTGATGAAAAAGCAGAGACGATTGTAGACGAAAATGAAGAGAGATTTTATCTTAGTCTTTATTTTATACAAAACATTTTCGTCTCGTCTTTTTTCGTCAACAATAATGCATGTTAATTTAGTCTTAGTCAGCGTTTTTGGACAGTGGTGCAGTCTTGTCATCGTCTCGTCTTAATCATGAAAAAAAGGTCGTTGACGAACATATTTCGTCTCGTCTCGTCTGACGAAATTAACACTACTGCAGACACTCATAAAAGTAAAGTTAGGTGGGGCTGTTTCATTCAGGATCTTTGCACTGCAACTGTCTTTTAGCCATGTTTCATTTAGGAGCTTAAAATCTAGGTTGTTTGTGGTTATTAAGTCATTGACTAGAAGTGATTTATTTTTAATTGAGTGGATGTTTAAAAGTGCTAACTTAACAGTCTTACTTTCTGTCTCTACAGTAATCTTAGTTTGACATGTAATAGGTAGCAGATTAAATAGGTTTGCCAGATGGTTTGAGAAGGCCTTAGGCTTTCTATCACGTAATAAAACAGAAATAGAGAAAGCAACAGACACACTGGGTTACCGCTTGTTCTGTAAAAATTTGACAAAGTCACTGTTATCATAGCGGAGACCCGACACACATCACTAATGCTGTGTTCACACCAGACGCGACTTGCGCGAATAAATCGCGCTATTCGCGCGTAGTTGGACGCGTGAACATTTAAGTGAAATTCGCTTCATTCGCGCGTGAAATTCGCATCTCCAGTCACGTTGCAAAATGGCTGACTTGGATTTCGTTGAGAGAGTAGCTGCGCTTTATGTGCTTTGGAAGGCTGAAAAACGGCGTAGATCCGTTCGGTGCCGTGTCTGGGTCCATCAGATACTTAAGAGGCGCACCCAGCTTGGTGAGTTTCACCAACTCCTCCAGGAGCTGCGCCTGGATGACGGCCGCTTTCAGCGGTACTTCCGACTGAGCCGGTCCCAGTTTGATGACCTGTTGTCCCGTGTCGGTGGGAGGATTTCCCTCCAGGACACCAACTACAGGCGCTCTATTCCACCTGCAGAGCGCCTGTCCATCTGTCTCCGGTGAGTAAATCATTTAATATTCAGTGTGATTACAAGTAATTAATGACTCCACAGACATATAGTCTTCTCATTCTTCTGAACACACAATTATCATACAACACTTTAATGAAATGGCAATTAGCTAGTTTACAACAGTCAATGTGGGTTTTGAATTGTGCAGGGAACTGCTATAATAGACTGTTTTTGCAATGTAGCAAACAAATCAGAGCAAATACTAAATAAAGGTAAAGTATTAAGGGCACTTTATCAAGTCTGTTGTTGTTTAACTGTAAAAAAATTAAAAAGAAATGAAAATGTCACAAACACCAGTATTATAAAAATCAGAGCAAATGCTAAATAAAGGTAAAGTATTAAGGGCATTTTATTAAGCTTGTTGTTTAACTGTAAAAAAAAAAAAAAAAAAAATTAAAAAGAAATGAAAATGTCACAAACACCAGTATAATAAATTTATATTTGCTAATATAGAATTGCAATCTGCATTTATAACAATGTTTATTTTATTTTTTTATTTTCTCTCTCATTCAGATATCTTGCCACTGGAGACTCCTTCAGGACGATCGCCAGCAGCTTCCGTGTTGGTGTCTCCACCGTCTGCAAGATTGTCCCAGATGTGGTGACTGCAATCTGGGACTGCTTAGTGGAAGAGTTTATGGCTGTGCCCTCCACAGACGAATGGAGGTCCATTGCAGAGAGTTTTGAGGAGAGGTGGAACTTCCCACTCTGCTGTGGAGCACTGGACGACAAGAATGTCCTGATAAAAGCACCCCCCAACACCGGATCCCAGTTCCACAACTACAAGGGAACATTTTCCTTAGTTCTCCTTGCTGTTGTGGATGCAAGGTATTGCTTCAGGGTGATCGATGTCGGGGCATATGGACGGTCGAGTGATGGTGGGACTCTGGCCAACTCAGCCTTTGGCCAGGCACTCCGTGGTGGCACCCTCCAACTGCCACCTGACCGTCCTCTCCCAGGAGCTGACCACAGAGGACCCCAGCCCTATGTCTTTGTGGCAGATGAGGCCTTTCCCCTCAGGAAAAACCTCATGAGGCCATTCCCTGGGCGCACCCTTCCCCGAGAGAGAAGGGTCTTTAACTACCGTCTCTCCAGAGCCCGGCTGGTGGTGGAAAATGCCTTCGGAATCCTGTCCTCACAGTGGAGGATGTATCGCCGCCTCATAGAGGTTCATCCTGAGGTTGTGGAGAGGTGTGTGAAGGCGACGTGTGTCCTCCACAACTTTATGAGATCTGCAGAGGGACCTGCTGTGAGGGGGGCGGGGCAGGGTGCAGAGGACTCGCTGCAAAGTCTCGGTTGGGTTGCAGCGAATAATTCTGCCAGAGAAGCCATCCGGGTCAGGGACAGCTTCATGGCTCACTTTACAGCAGAGGGAGCAGTCCCATGGCAACCGACCGAGTAATAGGTTTTAAATCCTGTGCTCTTTATGTTCATGTTTAGGTAGTGTAAATATTCCCACCCTTTTGTCTTTTCTTTTGATTTACACCCTTTATATATTGTAAATAACATTTTCAACCTCTCTTGTAAATATTGCTCTTTTTCCATCCTTAACTCTTTTAAATCTTTCATCATTTTTCAATCATTGTTTGTTCAAGTTTAGATTGTTACAGTTTTCTTGTTTAAAATGATAAATGGAGCCAGCCTCCAAAATGAATCCCTGTCTCGTTGCTGCATTGTCATTACACTATACCACATTACTGGTCCAATCACAAATAACTTTTTTTTCTTTTTTTTTTTTTAAACTATACTATTGTGAGTGTATTTGCAACAGAATATAATTAGAATGAATGCACAAATATTTGCCATAAGTATTGTAGTCTTAACATAGAAATAATATTTTTAAGTAACAAATATAAATTATGATTTGTTGTGCACAAAGTAACACACAAACCTCTTTGGTCATTGTATAGAACATTTATTTATACAAAATAAAATAAATCAAATCAAATAAAAAATATAAACTATATTTATAATATATAATATAATAATAACAACTATTTACATGCAGGAATAAAAAGGATCTTGCTGGGAAGAGGGAAGAGTGAGGGCCATAGTGAAGGAGAGGAGAAAGGAGAGAAAGTCTGGTTCATTCCCTGCAGAGATTGCTGCCTCATTTTTAAAACTATTGTGTAGGCTCCAATTGTTCCAAATTAAGCACAACTGTGCTGTTTTCATAAATTAATTTGTGTATTTGAAATTTAACAAAATCTTTAGTCTGAGGCGGCATCCTCTGCAGGGAAGGGACCAGACTCAAGAGGAAGAGCTCATCCTCAGAGCGTGGAGGTGGCGCTGGAGCTACAGGACGGCTCCGGAGTACTTCTAGGAGCTCCCGCTCCACCTCCGATGGCTGCTCCCAAGGCCTTCTCTGAGCTCTTCTTCTTTGCCCTGTATCAAATGATAACACATTTTGTACGATGAGAAGGCAGAAAAGGATTAAACTCATATACAAACCGTCAGTGTGTGAGGCTATGAGTGCTTACTGTAAATTTAATTAGCATGTTAAACATGGTCATTATTGCATGTACACACCTGTGGGTACAGCAGCAGATGTTGAAGGGCCGGCAGGGGAAGCAGAAGCAGCAGTAGATTCTGGCCGAGGGGACACAGGTTCACTGCCATCAAAAGAACCAGTGGGCTCTGTCATGACAATATTAAATATTAATACAACATTACACACATTGCACATTACACCAGCCAGACTGAAATTAATTGAGCTTTTTCATCATAAAAATAAATAAATAAATAAAAATAACAAATATGCCCTGCTGTGTTGCTTCACTTGTCAACACACCTCCTGTCTCTGAGTGCCCTGCTGCCTCTATCTCACCCTGGTCCTCGGTGTGGTCGTACCCTGCGGCCTGATTCTCCTCATCCCCCCTCTCCATATTCCCGCTTGTCTCCCGTGGGGAGACAAAGGGGTTGAGGAAAGACAGGACCGCAGAGTACTTCCACTTTTTCCCTGACCCTGCTGCTGACCCACTCCTCTTCTCCTTCTCCTTTCTCCTCTCCTTTAAATACGTGTCCCTCAGATTCTTCCACTTCTTTCTGCACACTTCCTCTGAATAAATACATCAACTTGTCAGCGGGAAAGTAACTTGTAAAATGCGGCGAATAAGCTCAATTTACCGGCTTTAGCTAGCTTGTAGTCTCAATATGTATATATAGCTCAAATTGAGAGCATTTATTACAACTTACCAGATTGTCCGACCTCCTCACTCACTTTTCTCCAAGCAAGATCCTTTTTATTCCTGTTTCTGTAGTAGTATGAAGATGTATCATACAGCTCCGGGTATCCACAGACAGCCATGATGATTGTGTCGTCCATTATTGTTTCGGATTTCTGCCGCCACTCGTAACCACGTCACTACTAGAGCAAGCTCCTGATTGGTTAACGCGGCGCGGAAATTCGCCAAAGTTCAGATTTTTCAACTTGCGCGATTCGCGTGAATCGCGTCATTCGCGCGAATCGCTCAATTCGCACCGCGTCATTCGTGCGAATCGCTCAATTCGCGCCACAGGATGTCAATTCACATCTTTGCATTGACTTAACATGTAAATCACTCGCGCTTACTGCTTCATTCGCGTCCGGTGTGAACGCACCATAAGAGTTGTTTTTGGTTCACCTAGACCAGATGGAGAAGGATGTGGGCCCTGGTGTTGTGGCAGAGGCCAAAGAGCTCTCACAGGAGGAAGGGGACGCCGAGCTCGCTTTTTTGTTGATATCTGGGGGCTCGCAGCAAAAGAGTGGGAGTTTGGTTCCAGCACACACCAGTTCTTCCATAAACACAGAAGAGGGGATGCTGGAGAGAGGGATAACGTGTCTGGTGAGAGAGGCTGTTGCTCTGGTGTTACCGGAGGCTGTAATATGTCGTCCTTGATTCCCTGGCTGTTTTCCCAAAAGTCGTCCTTGGCTGCTGAATCTTGGAGCAGTTCTAACATGCCACTGTCTATCGGTGAGCTCTGTGGGCAGGGCTCAGTCAGGATTGTGTCCGCGAGCAGTGGTTGTTGTGGCTGCCTGGTGTTATCATTGTCCTTGTGGAATGTGTCAACCACATGTCCATTCAGGTGCTGAAATGAAGTCCTGCGGTCAGTTGTACTCTGTGCAGGTGTGTTTGTGCCATTCAGATTGAGTGGATTTGCACACACTGCTGAAGGATGCTGGAGGGAGTAGATATTGTCCTTTAGCCCTCTTGAGACCAGTTTGTTTCAGTGTAGGCCATCAAGTGTGAACATTTGTCTCTGACTCCAGAAAAGATTGAAGTTGTAGATGAAATTCAGACCCTTTATGGTGCAGGTTTTTTGCAGCCATGTGTTAAGCCCAAGCAACTGAAATTTAATAGTTTAAAATTTATTTGTTACTCTTGCTGGGAGTGGTTCACTGATGAAAGACTGAACTTTAAGTCTTCTAAGCATTTCAAAAAATTAATTAAAATCCCATTTAAGGAGTTCTAACTGCTGTTTCCGAATATCATTCTTCCCCACATGAATGATTAGTCGATTTGCAGTCTTATATTTTTAATCAGAATGTTCTTAAGTTCCCTGTTTACATCAGAAACTGTTGCTTGTGGAAGGCAACATGTAGTTGTATCCCTGCTGCTAATGTTTCTGATTATGGAGATGACTCCACTATCAGAGTCCTGGGCTGAGCTGCTTTATGAGCTGAGTGCCGCGGTCTGCTCAATCTTGAGATGCAGTTAGCATCGGTGTTAGCTCCTGGCTGATTTGATCTGTGTCCGATCATGTTTGGGGATTCCTCACCCACATTCATTAACACTTCAAATCTGTTCTCCAGATGTATTGGCGGTGGTAAGGAACCAGTGTTTGGGGTAGAGGATGCTACTGCAGCAATATGTGATACTCTTGACAATCTGCTGTCTCGAGTGCCTTTGGGTCTCGCTCTCTGTTTGGGCCATCGATTAGTATGTTGATCAGTTACGGCACTCAGCATGGCCTGTTTAAGAGCATTAGATTCATGGGACTCACCGGCTGTGTGCTGAGGACATCCATGACGCAGCTCTGTTGTGTGTTCCTTCTGGTTTGGTAGTTCCGCAAGTAACTTTGTTTCGAGAACTGCAATCCTTTCTAGAAGTCTGTAGCAGTTTGTGCAGCAGGTAAATTCTTCAACCAGAATAACCTTCTTTTGGATGTAGATAGCTTCTCCGGAATGTAAGCTGATGGCTGCTGTCAGTGGGAGGCTGGTTGGATAAAAAAATCCCCTTTTTTTTTAGCAATCTTACAGTTAAAAACTTTGTTGGTGTCAAAATTTGTCATTTGAGCACTGTGCTGGTTTGCTGTAGTTAAAGTTAGGAGATAAAATATAAAAGCAATAGAGCAAAGTGCGGAGCTGTAAGCAAGAGCATCCAAACAGTAGCAAAGCAGGAAGCAGTAGCTCTCAGGAAGAGGAGCTTCCCCTGGGCCCACAGGAGGATCCGATGGGCCAAACTGCACAGGTGGTGAGACCTCAGACCCCCCTGATGGTTGATGTAGGAGACCACCGACATGTTGTCTGTGCAGACCAAGACATGATGTTCCAATTTATGTGCCAAGAAAGTAGATGGCCCTCCCAGAGACACTGAGCCGAGCGACCACTCATGATCGCCCCCCAACCTGTGAGGGATCCATTCGTTGTTAGCATTACACAATGACAAGAAGCTCCCAACACAGGCCCTTGGGACAGGAACCAAGACTTCTTCCACATGACTAAGGCACAAAGGCATTGCCGTGTGACCTTGATCATGCGAAATGGATTTTTCCCTCGGAGAAATCCCCTTGGTCCTGAGCCACCCCTGTAAGGGTCTCATGTGCAGCAGGCCAAAAGGTATCCCGTTGGACACAGCTGCCATCAGACCCAACAGTCTCTGAAACTGTTTTACAGGGAGTGACTGATCCAGAGCTGCATCTACTCATTTTGTAAAGGTGTAGGGGTGAAAGTGCTAGGCCAAAAGGAAGAACCCGGTATAATGTATAATACATTTGTATATATATAAAAATTTGTAATAATTAATTTAACCTATGGACATGAGAAGAAGAAAGAAACACAACACATCTGATTGAATAAACATGTTTGCGTTGTTTAATATTTTCTGCATGTGAAGGTTGTGTGGATGATGCTGGAGCTGGTCCATCTGAAGCACCTTCTCCTCTATCTCAGGACATCTCACTGTGTCCTCCAGATGAGCCTGCCTCACAAGACACAGGGTTCGCACAGGGACCAGCCCTTGAGGATGACATTGAGGTCCCGAGCTTTGCAAATATTGTGCAAAATGCCACAAGCCATAATAATGCGACTAGCCCACTCAGGGCACTGTTGAATTTCTCCATGAAGGACATGGAATCTCCTTTTCAGCTGTCCAATTCCTCTCTCAACCACAGCTCTTGTTAATTTGTGTGCTCTTCATGGCGCAAAAACAATAAAAGAACATAGCTCAGATAAGTCAAGAATGCACTCATTGAACAAAATTGGTATTTTGTCAACAGTTCAGTCCAGAATACCTGTTATAATTGAGCTGCTGTTCCCCTTGTGGTCTTCTGTAAGGGGTTAGAAGCCAGCGTTTTAAAGGGTAACTGAGTCATCCAGCAAATGACATCCAGGGCGAACATAATTTTGTTCAAATAACCCAAGTGAGGCCATTCTGGGAAAGCATCATGTATGACATAATAGCATCATGTGTTGACCCTGGCCATTTTGGCACGAGATCGAGAATCTTGTAATTGGCATCAAATACAACTTGAAGATTGATGCTGTGGAATCCTTTTCGATTGACGTATGTTTCCTCATTTACAGTTGGAGCAATGATGCAAACCTGTGTGCCATCGATGGCTCCAACTGTTACGGTATGGTGGTGTAGAGATGAGGCAGATACGGATTTCCACAATAACATAGAGCTTTAATCAAACAAAGGCAAGGAAACACCAAACATAACCTTAACACAACAGAGAACGGACGAGGAGTGAAGGGAGTGAGTGCAATATATGGGGAGTGCTGACAATAGAGTCCAGGTGCAGGTGATCCGTGATGATGAGGAACTGACGAGGGAAGTGAGTGCAGGTGTGGAGAACAGGAGGAACATGGGAATTGAAGTCCAGGGAAACAAGGGTTCTGTGACATTACCCCCCCTCCCGGTAGGCGCGTCCTCGCGCCGTAGATGAAACAACCGGGAGGGGGGCGGGCGCCCTGGAGACCTCAAGCTGGTGCAGGGGGAGGAGCAAACTGGAGTGGAGGTCTCCAGGGCAGGTTCAAAAGCCATGGCAGGTCAGGGGCTGAAGGCAGCCATGGCGGGTCAGGGGCTGAAGGCAGCCATGGCGGGTCAGGGGCTGAAGGCAGCCATGGCGGGTCAGGGGCTGAAGGCAGCCATGGCGGGTCAGGGGCTGAAGGCAGCCATGGCGGGTCAGGTGCAGCGGGCAGCCATGGCGGGTCAGGTGCAGCGGGCAGACATGCAGCGGGCATACATGGCGGGTCAGGTGCAGCGGGCAGCCATGGCGGGTCAGGAGCCGAAGCCTTCGAGGCGTTGAGCCCAGGCGTCGCTGAAGGACTGGCGGGTGATGGCGGAACCGAAGGCTCCGCCGACCGAAGCGCAGCTGGGGCTCCAGAAGGCCGCAGTAGAACAAGGATGACAGACAACAAAGTGAACACCGGGGGGAGTGAGGAGGCCAACTGGAACTGAGGGACGGAGGGACGGAGCGGAGACGGAGGAGTGCAGTCCAGAGGGGAAGGCAGGCAGACGAGGGACCAAGGTGTGAGCGGAGGCAGGATGGAGACTGGTGAGACTAGTGGCCTGATGGACAACGGTGGAGCAGAGGGAGGTTGGAGCCGGGGTGACGGTAATCGCCCAGAGGTCCGAGGTGGAGATCTGGGCGAGGGGGCTAGAGGTGAAGGTTCAGTGTATACATAAATGGGAGGAGGCGGGAGAGGGAGGCAGGGAGGGAAAACAGTCTTTACAAAGTTCATAATGAAGGGCTCGGTGGCGGAGACTGGCGCTGCTTGCTCGGCGGCGAAGACTGGCGCTGCTTGCCCGGCGGCGGAGACTGGCGCGGCTTGCTCGGCGGCGGCTGGAGCGGCTTGCTCGGCGGAGACTGGAGCGGCTTGCTCGGCGGAGACTGGAGCGGCTTGCTCGGCGGAGACTGGAGCGGCTTGCTCGGCGGAGACTGGAGCGGCTAGCTCGGCGGAGACTGGAGCGGCTTGCTCGGCGGAGACTGGAGCGGCTTGCTCGGCGGAGACTGGAGCGGCTTGCTCGGCGGAGACTGGAGCGGCTTGCTCGGCGGAGACTGGAGCGGCTTGCTCGGCGGAGACTGGAGCGGCTAGCTCGGCGGAGACTGGAGCGGCTAGCTCGGCGGAGACTGGAGCGCTTGGCTCGGCGGAGACTGGAGAGCTTGGCTCGGCGGAGACTGGAGAGCTTGGCTCGGCGGAGACTGGAGAGCTTGGCTCGGCGGAGACTGGAGAGCTTGGCTCGGCGGAGACTGGAGAACTTGGCTCGGCGGAGACTGGAGAACTTGGCTCTGTCCAAAAGTCTATAAGCCAGGCCACCTCACTTGGTGGCTCGCACAGGGTTGGAGCTGCAGGCTCGGAAAGGGCTGGAGCGGGCTCGTTCATCCCCTCAAATACAATTAAAACCCCCACAGGCACTGGAGCTGGCTCTGTGGGGACTGGAGCGGGCTCTGGAGAGACTGGAGCGGGCTCTGGAGAGACTGGAGCGGGCTCTGGAGAGACTGGAGCGGGCTCTGGAGAGACTGGAGCGGGCTCTGGAGAGACTGGAGCGGGCTCTGGAGAGACTGGAGCGGGCTCTGGAGATACTGGAGCGGCTTGCTTCCTCCTCCTCCGCTTACGGGACCCAGTTGAGGATTGTGGGTTCCGTGTGGGGCAGGCAGGGAGTTCGCTGGAGGGGTATGCGGAGGAAGCCGGAGGTTGACTGACTGGCCCGGCCAGCCGTGTTTCTGGATGGACTGGAGACATACACTTATCCTGAACCTCATCCACGAAGAATTTGGAGCCATTTAACCACAAAATAAAATTGATTGTTTCGCTTAAGGAGAAACGATAATCAGGTTCATCAAAACGGATAGTGTTGTCGTCCAGTCCATCCAGAAACAGGGAGATTAAACATGCTTCAGGCCAGTCAGACAAGAAAGCAAGCTCAACGAACTCCTCCACATACCTTTCCAGCGAACGACCCACCTGAAGAAGCCCGATGAGCCGATCGCCAGTTGCCAGATGGGAGAGAGGCCTTGGAGGAGCAGGAGCCAGGGAGCTGGTGGAAGTCTCCATTTTTTCTTTTTTTTTTTTTTTTGTGGAAAATCCAAACTGTATTGGTCCGTTCTTCTGTTACGGTATGGTGGTGTAGAGATGAGGCAGATACGGATTTCCACAATAACATAGAGCTTTAATCAAACAAAGGCAAGGAAACACCAAACATAACCTTAACACAACAGAGAACGGACGAGGAGTGAAGGGAGTGAGTGCAATATATGGGGAGTGCTGACAATAGAGTCCAGGTGCAGGTGATCCGTGATGATGAGGAACTGACGAGGGAAGTGAGTGCAGGTGTGGAGAACAGGAGGAACATGGGAATTGAAGTCCAGGGAAACAAGGGTTCTGTGACACCAACAACTTCAGGGAAGCCTGCAATCCTCATAAAATCTACTTGCTTTTGCTGTATAGTTTGAAGGTCAGTTGGGAAGTCAATGAACTGCCTTACTATGTCTGGTATGGTTAGTGCTTTAACAGTGGTATTTAAGACTCTGCTAACTGTGGACTGTGATGGCCCCAAGTCATCACTGGTGCATTGCTGCATTTTTCCAGTTGCCATGAAACGCACTTAAATTTCTGCAGTTAAAGCATTGTTTCATAGAGTGGGAGAAGTTATTGAATTTCTGACTAATTAACAAAAACAATACCTTGACGATCAAGCCTGTATCGTTTTATCAACTCCAATACATATAATTCCAATACATTCTTTAGTTGTTGGAAAGTGCACGGCCGCCTCCTCTCTGCTGCCATCTTGTTACTCTTAACTAGGTTAAAGCCCTATTCGGACGGGATTAGTTTTACATGGAGATGTGGAGTAAAGTAATTTTACCTCAGGACGTCTGTAATATTAATTGGCCAATTCGCACGGGACAAGACATCTCAGTAAAACTAGCAGAAGTGGGAGGGGCAGTGTCAGCGCTGTGTTGGGGCATTCGAGGGCCGTGCCCCCCCTAGCGGTCATTGATGCCCCTCCTACCACAGGCCATGGCGTGGCCCAAAAAACAACAACTTTTAGTTATTCTTTTAATATTAAATATACAAACTGTAACTTAAATGAAATAAAATGAAATCAACGGGGAAAACATTAATTTTGGTTGTTCATGACGTTACTAGGCTTGGTCATCATAGGTCAATGCTTATTGGTCGCTGAGTAAACTTGTTACATTTGATTTTCAGCGCGCTGTGCGCATAATCCATTTCAGTTTTTCCGTCTTTATCATATACATTTAGCGATAACCGTTAGCCTAATTATAGACAAAAAATGGATTTATGAAAATGGTTTACTTAGACGGTTCAGCAGCAACACTCGTTGACTGCAACTCTTCTGAGGGTAAGTTGTTTGTTCATTTCACTTATTAAAGCCAGTCCTGGGTTTGATGATAAGGCCTACTAAGCAGTAGAATTGTTGATGAATGTTTGCTGGGTCTATGTGTTTTATACTTGGCTGACTGTAAGATATGCTTATTTCTGCCTGGTGCGTGACTTGTCCAATTGGCTACTTGCTGCCCGAATGCCCAAGTAGATATCGCTGCAGCCCGGAGACCCACAAGTGGGAGGATCTTATGCCAACAACAGCAAGTGGGTGGAGCTTATGCCCCAAGTAGGCTGGAGTTCATAGTATCTTAAAAAATGTATATATAACGCATTTTCATAGTTTGAATTGAAATTCTTACATTTTTGTAATTATTGTTTGTATCCAAATACCATTCATTGCCAACACTGAATCACGTTTTTACACCATTTGTCATACTTTGTGATAATGCTATTTTAAATCCTTTTAGCTGTAATGTAGTTCAAGCATATTTCTGGATATTGTATTTTACAATTCTTCTACAGTAGCCTAACAAAGAACATATTAAAGTGAGATGCAATTGCACTCATGAAATAAATGTGTGATGCATAAAGAAAATGTTGAATACTGTTACTGTTACTTACAGCAAATGACCAACTAATGTTCTTCAGAACATTACACAAATAAATGTATTCTCAAATCACAAATCAGTCTCAGGGTGGGTAAATTATTTTATTTCTGAAACAAATTATGAACAATAATCCTGCATGCAGTGGACACTGCAAAATCCTGGATGCATGACTTCGCTGTAAATTCCTGAAAGCTCACCTCGCTTGCCCTTCCCAGCATAACCTGGTGGGTGCACAAAAACCACAATGAGCACTAGGGTTGACCCGAATTAAAACTTTCCCCATGCCATCCAAGATATGCATGACTTTATATCTATTGTTTAACATGCACAAACATTTCAAGAACAATTTCTCAGCTCTGTAGATCTATGCTATACAAGTAAATGGTATCCAGAAATTTTAGGCCCCAAGGGATGACATGAGGCCAAGTAAATTACACTTTACTACTATTTTCAGAACAAAATATTCCTTTTAAAAACCACAACTAGACTAAACACTAGTTTATTCACCATTAATTTACACAAGACATACTTTACCAGGGGCCGTATTCACAAAACATCTTAAGGCTAAAAGTAGCTCCTAACTTACAGATTTAGGAGAAACTCTTAAAAATAATGGGCGTGTCAGTCCTAATTTTAGGAGTCCTAAATTTTTGCTCTAAGAGTATGTCACAAAGCATTTTAGCGTTAAAACTAGCCCCTAAATCTGTGAAATGTTAGGAGTAGTCAAGAGGACTCCTAAATCACTAAGACCAAATCACAAACAGTCCTAATCCACCCAAAGACACTGAACACCATTGAGGCAATAGCGATAAAGCCTTGGGTGCTGAACCTTTTCTTCATAAATGCAATACATTTTGATTTATTTGAATCTACGATGAGACGCCAAAAAAAAAAAAAACTTTGACAAATAAATAAATATTGTCTGATTACCTGTGGAAATGGTTTTCATGAGTTCACACTTACAAATGATTGAATAAAGTAAAATATATATATATATATATATATATATATATATATATATATATATATATATATATATATATATATAATTATAATAAGCGTATTTGCTGTCCAAGGAATTTAGCCCAAACCCAAAGTTCTCCTCATATCCCCAGCCGAGAGTGAGGAGTGGGTTGGCGGAGCGATGCAGAAAACTGTCGAAATAACAATAGGCGAGTCGGCTCTCGTCTGTGTATATATTCCTCCTCTCGAGCTGATTAGAAAGACTGTCTGAATGTGTTTCTCCCAAACTTTGTTTATAAAACATAATTTGTCGCTTGAATTCTGCATTCTCTTGAGATAAAAACATCCAAGAGGCGAACAATTAACTGTATATACTAGTTTAATTAGTGACACTTAGCCTACATTTTAAAACCTTTATGGCAACAATATGGCAACATTTTATTTTGACTATGGCAACATTTTTATTAAAAATGTATTTGAATAATGCAACATTTGTATTTTAAAACCTTTATTTTAATATGGAAACATGACGCCTCATTCTACAATATTTCTATGATTAAATCGTGACTCCTCCCCCATCAGCCAATCACTGTGTGTAATCTCCATGGCAACGAGGTCAACCCCGCCCTTACTCTTAGCTTAAGACTTCAGTCTATTCCTTAGTAAAAGTTTGTCTCAGCAGCTTTGTAAATAGGTTTTAAAAGAAAACTCTTAGCTAAGAACTTTTACTGCTATTTAGGAGAACTCTTAGTGGTAAGATAAAATGTTTTGTGAATACGGCCCCAGATTTTCCTGTGGTGTTAAGAGTGACTGAATCTACTTGGAGGGGCCCCGATCACGAACTGTAAATATTCGATCAGAAATCCTGATGCGTTGGGGAAAACCCAGAGGACAAACGCATGCACGCTCTGGGGATTATCACATGAAATGAAACGATATCCAATCAGAAAGCGAGCTGACAGAAGACAGAAGCATAACAAACACAGTCATGGCGCAGCACAAAGTTAAAGGGTTAGTTTACCCAAAAATGAAAATTCTGTCATTTATTACTTACCCTCATGCCGTTCCACACCCGTAAGACCTTTGTTAATCTTAGGAACACAAATTAAGATATTTTAGTTGAAATCCGATGGCTCAGTGAGCCCTTCATAGGGAGCAATGACACTTCCTCTCTCAAGATCCATTAACGTACTAAAAACATATCGTCGCTGTCCGATGAAAACCACGTATGTCCATTTTGCCGATTTTGAGATTTTTCGACGGATTGAATGTCCAGGTTCATTTCCGTATACAGTATGCTTCACATATCTAAATGGCCAATGAAAAGTTGTGAAATCATGTCATCTGATTTTCACGTATATCCATTTGGTGTCAAAGCTGTCAATCACGCCGCATATCTCCCGCCCTGTGGAAGCATCTCGCCGGTCTCGTGAAGTTTCATCGAAGCTCAGCACTGGATAGCCTAATAACGATGTGAGGTAAAGTATCAGCAAACGTTTGTTTTTGACAACTGTTCTCAAGTAAACGTTTCCCCCCTGATGCCAGATGTACGTCTAGGAGTGACAAAATTACGGTAGGACTGTGCAAACAAAGTATCTGTCTAGCATTACCATGTCAGTGTATTGATTCATTGTCCCTTCATAGTTTGCAAGAGACATTTAATAAATTTATAATTAATATTAAATAAACTAAGCGTATTTAATAAACTAAGACGTAGGCTATTTAATAAACTGAGCGTATTCATCTGTCAATATGAAACGCGACTTGGCCATTCTAATTAATGATCGGAAGAACACGTATCAACCACCGTTACTGTAAAATATGCACGTATGTCCATTTAAACTCAATTTTGGTCAAATGTGGATTATATCATTACACTGGCAAGAATATGGTTACATGTAAAGATGCCGTACCAAGTATGACAACGCTACATTCAACTGCTTTTGAAATACGGTGTTTTTTTTCACTTCCTGAAAAGTAACCGTTTTGGACATACGTGAGTTTCATCGGGCAGCGACGATATTTAAATCAGTTCATGTGAGTACAGTGGTTCAATATTAATACTATAAAGCGACAAGAATATTTTTGGTGCGCCAAAAAAAAAAAAAAACGACTTATATAGTGATGGCCGATTTCAAAACACTGCTTCAAGAAGATTCGGAGCATAATGAATCAGTGTATCGAATCATGATTCGAATCGTGTGTAATACTGCCAAACGGCTAAAATCACGTGAATTTGGCGCTCCGAACAACAGGTTTGACACGCTGATTCATTTATGCTCCAATGCTTCCTGAAGCAGTGTTTTGAAATCGGCCATCACTATATAAGTAGTTTTTTTTTTTTTTTTGGCGAACCAAAAATATTCTCGTCGCCTTATAATATTAATATTGAACCACTGTACTCACATGAACTGAATTAAATATGTTTTTAGTACATTAATGGATCTTGAGAGAGGAAATGTCATTGCTCAGGCCTCACGGAGCCATCAGATTTCAACTAAAATATCTTAATTTGTGTTCTGAAGATGAACGAAGGTCTTACGGGTGTGGAACGGCATGAGGGTGAGTAATAAATGACAGAATTTTCATTTTTGGGTGAACTAACCCTTTAAATGGATTTGAACAGCAATGATGGAGGATCAGCTTGTTGATTTGTGGCAACAGGATGAGTGTTTATACAACGTGTCCTGTAAAACATACCAAAATCATTCAAAACACTATCAATGCCATTTCATCCTGCCTATCGTCCGTCATGTTTTCTCTGAAGTCTCAAGAGATTTTGCGAGACTTCCCTTGTTCACGGTCGGGACTCTGGTTGAAAATCTGTTCATGTGTGGTGTGCTGTCTTTGTCACACCACACACTGTAGGAGCAAAACTGTTAAATCTAGGTTTTTTGTTTTTTTTTTTGTCCTCATGTTTGTGGTCTCTCACACTCTGAAAACCTGAAGTTTTCAAAAATCTTTTAGTGTGTACCCAGCATTATCTGGGTATTCATTGAGAGGGCATTTACACGACTAAACTGAACACTATGCATTCTGGTCATTCATTTACAGAACGGCAGCGTTTTGGGGGCCTAATAATGAAAACTTTTGAAAATGGGTTTCATAGTGCAAGTTTTTGAAAACAGTACAATTGTCTCCATGCAAACTATAAAAATATTAATTAGTGAAAGTGGTGATGTCATGAGAATTACATGTTAAAGGTGCCCTAGATTCAAAAATTGAATTTACCTTGGCATAGTTAAATAACAAGAGTTCAGTACAGTGAGTCTCAAACTCCATTGTTTCCTCCTTCTTATATAAATCTCATTTGTTTAAACGACCTCCGAAGAACAGGCGAATCTCAACATAACACCGACTGTTACGTTAACAGTCGGGGTGTACACCCCCAATATTTGCATATGCCAGCCCATTCGACGCATTAGACAATGGCAGTGTCTGGATCTGTGCACAGCTGAATCATCAGACTAGGTAAGCAAGCAAGAACAACAGCGAAAAATGGCAGATAGAGCAATAACAACTGACGTAATCCATGATAGCATGATATTTTTAGTGATATTTGTAAATTGTCTTTCTAAATGTTTCGTTAACATGTTGCTAATGTACTGTTAAATGTGGTTAAAGTTACCATCGTTTCTTACTGTATTCACGGAGACAAGAGCCGTCGCTATTTTCATTTTTAAACACTTGCAGTCTGTATAATTCATAAACACAACTTCATTCTTTATAAATCTCTCCAACAGTGTAGCATTAGCCGTTAGCCACGGAGCACAGCAAAGATCCATTTTGAGGGTTATATTAGCTGTGTGAACTTTGTTTATGCACTGTTCAAGGCAAGCGCGATCTCCGTGGGCGTCAAGCAGGAGAATTAAAGGGCCAGTAGCACTGAATCGGCTCATTTATTATGATGCCCCAAAATAGGCAGTTAAAAAAAATGAATTAAAAAAAAATCTATGGGGTATTTTGAGCTGAAACTTCACAGACACATTCAGGGGACACCTTAGACTTATATTACATCTTTTTTAAAAAAGTTCTAGGGCACCTTTAAGTCTATAGAGTGGTGCATGTATGACGTCAGAACCTGCACTGCAAAAAATGCTGTTCTTACTTAGAATTTTTGTCTTGTTTCCAGTCCAAATATCTATAAATTCTTAGATCAAGAAGCATTTTTTTGACAAGTAAAAATTATTTTCTTGTTTTTAGGAAAAATAAGTCAAAATCAAGTGAGTTTTTCCTTAAACAAGCAAAATAATCTTATATCAAACCAAAAATAAGCTATATAATCTTGTTTTCAGTTTGGATTCAGATTATTTTGCTTACCCCATTGGCAGATTATTTTGCTTGTTTTAAGGAAAAACTCACTTAATTTTGATTTATTTTTTCTAAAAACAAGAAAATAATTTTTACTTGTCAAGAAAATGCTTCTTGATTTAAGAACTTTAAGATATTTTGACTAGAAACAAGACAAAAACTAAGTAAGAACAGCATTTTTTGCAGTGTGTAAGACTAATTAGCTGCTTGTTTTCCTATGGGGTTTTATAATGGGCTTTTTCAGTTTGAGTAAAAAAGCCTGTGCTAAACATAACTTGACAAAACTGACGTTTTACAATGTACACTTACACGCCAAACTGCCTTATCTAGTTACTTACTAAAAATTTATTTTTTCCAAAATGAACAACTACTTCAAAATTCAGTTTTTTCACTATGGATGTGTAATTTACGTTGTAGAACAAATTGTCAAAGTATCGCCAAGTTGTTTATCACAGGCTTTATTTTACACACACACACAAAAAAAACAAAAAAACAAACAGGAAAATTAAAAGAAACAGCAAATTAGTCTTCTGGGTTCAGACATCATACCTGCACCACTCTATAGGTGCATAGTGTCTCTTTACAATGAGTACGTTTACATGGACAGAAATATTCAGATATTAACATGATTAAAACAATACTCTGATTAAGAAACTACCATGTAAACAGTGATTTTTGATTACCTCAATCCAGCTGAAGTCATACTCAAAGTAAACAAATCGAATTAAGACAGGTGGAGTATTCCTATTTTAGTCGCATTATAGACATGTACACACCTTAATCATGCTCAGGCTCTAAAACGAGCTGTGAGAAAAGCAGAACGTAGCTGGAAGAAAACAAAACTAGAAGTTTTTCGCCTTTCGTGGAAAGAAAAAATGATTGAGTACAGAACGGCTATAAGAAATGCTAGATCTACTTATTTTTCAAATCTCTTAATAGAAAACAAACATAATCCTAGGTATTTATTTGACACAGTGGCTAAATTAACTAGAAACAGAGATTCAACTGCTGACGTTTCCAAAGAGCACAGCAGTAATGACTTTATGAACTTCTTTGCTTGCAAGATTGACAATATTAGAGAGAAAATTAAAAACATGCAACTGTCTACAGTTTCGCTTCAGACAGTGCACTGTAGTGTCCCTGAGGTAAAACTAGAATCATTCGCCGCTATAGGAGAGGAAGAATTATCTAAACTTATCAAATCGTCAAAATCAACAACATGTATGTTAGACCCAATGCCGACTAAACTACTGAAAGAAATGCTTCCAGAGGTCGTAGGTCCACTTCTTGATATAATTAATTCATCTTTAACACTAGGATACGTGCCAAAAACTTTTAAGCAGGCTATTATTAAACCTCTTATTAAAAAACCTCAATTAGATCCGAGAGATTTAGTAAATTACAGGCCAATCTCGAATCTACCTTTTCTGTCAAAGATACTAGAAAAGGCAGTTTCAACACAACTGTGCTCCTTTTTTAGAAAGAAATGGAATCTGTGAGGATTTCCAGTCAGGATTTAGACCATACCATAGTACTGAGACTGCTCTCGTTAGAGTTACAAACGATCTACTCTTATCATCCGATCGTGGCTGTATTTCTCTATTAGTGTTATTGGATCTCAGTGCTGCTTTTGACACTATCGATCACAACATTCTTTTAAAAAGACTTGAAAACTATATTGGCATTAGTGGAATTGCTTTGGCATGGTTCAAATCTTACTTATCTGACCGTTATCAGTCTGTAGTAGTTAATGAAGAGATGTCGTATCGATCACAAGTTCAGTATGGAGTACCACAAGGCTCAGTACTAGGACCGTTGCTTTTCACTCTGTACATGCTGCCCTTAGGAGAGATAATTAGGAAGCATGGTGTTAGTTTTCACTGCTACGCTGATGATACTCAGCTCTATATTTCCTCGCGCCCTGACGAAACCTACAAATTCACAAAACTAACAGAATGCATAGCTGACATTAAAAACTGGATGACAAGAAATTTCTTATTATTAAATTCAGAAAAAAACTGATATCCTAATCTTTGGACCAAAAACTTCCTCACGAAAAAACCTTGAATACTCTCTAACACTTGACGGGTGCTCCATTAAATCTTCATCCTCAATTAGGAACCTGGGTGTGCTCTTTGATACCAATCTTTCATTTGAAAGTCATGTTTCTAGTATCTGTAAAACCGCCTTCTTCCATCTAAAAAATATATCTAAATTACGACATATGCTCTCAATGACAAATGCGGAACAGTTGGTTCATGCATTCATGACCTCAAGGCTAGATTACTGTAACGCTCTACTGGCTGGTTGTTCTGCTCGGCTTTTAAACAGACTACAGTTGGTCCAAAATGCGGCAGCTAGAGTTACCAGAAAGTATGACCATATTAGCCCAGTTCTGTCAACATTACATTGGCTCCCTATTAAACATCGTATAGATTTTAAAATCTTGCTACTTACTTATAAAGCTCTAAATGGTTTAGCTCCCCAATATCTAAGCGAGCTCTTGGCGCATTATAGTCCCTCACGTCTATTGCGATCTCAGAATTCAGGCCAGTTGATAATACCTAGAATATCAAAATCAACTGAAGGCGGCAGATCCTTTTCCTATTTAGCACCCAAACTCTGGAACAATCTTCCTAGCATTGTTCGGGAAGCAGACACACTCTGTCAGTTTAAATCTAGACTAAAAACACATCTCTTTGCTCTTGCACACACATAACACATTATCAATACATTAACATTTTTCAAATCCGTTAAAGGATTGTTACGCTGCAATAATTAGGTCGGCCGGAACCGGGAACATTTCCTATAACACTAGATATACCTGTACATCAGAATAAGAATGGCATCTACGCTAATATCTGTCTCTTTGCTTATCCTGAGGTTTGCCGGGTGCTGGATCCAGGCCGTATCCAGATCAGATGGAGAACCTGTGTCTGGACCTGACTACAACGTAGCCCAGGAGACAATGGGCCTACAGATCCAGTCCTGGCTGCATCTATAATTCAGATTTTTAATCCCCGTATCCGCTTACATATATTTATATATAATCTATTTTTAATCTCTATAATACAAATGTATAATTCAGATTTTGATCTCCATATCCATTTACATATATTATATATATCTTCCAAGGGGTTTTTTCCCTCCTAGGACTTTTTTCCCCAGTGTTAACACGCTGGGTTTTTCTCCTAGGGGTTTT
This sequence comes from Megalobrama amblycephala, assembly GCF_018812025.1. NCBI lineage: Eukaryota > Metazoa > Chordata > Actinopteri > Cypriniformes > Xenocyprididae > Megalobrama > Megalobrama amblycephala. The sequence continues at coordinate 61,264,741 of NC_063044.1, read as the reverse complement.
TTTCCACCCCTGGGAGTCAGCCGACATTGGCTTAATGTAGCACCATCTTGTATATGTTACATATTACCACGCTTGCTTGTACAGCTTATTTTTAACCACTTCTCTTTTTTTCTGTGCTTCTAATATGTAAAGCTGCTTTGAAACAATTACCAATTGTAAAAAGCACTATATAAATAAATTTGACTTGACTTAACGTCATGTAGGAGTTTTCGCCGCATTTTGCTACAGGACACACACACGGCAGTGGTCAACCGTTTGACGGCAAACAAGAGAGCAGCCTTCAAGCAAGAAGCCACAAATCAAATTCCCCTCACCTCATCTCTCATTCAGTACCTCCGAGTTTGACACGGTGGCATGAATGAAATGTTGCCGAATTAAAGTGCATAGAAGGCCTGTTGCCGGAGAATTTTATTCCACCGTTGTCTATTTACAGAGCCCCACACATGAGAGGGAAAATAAACAGGCTAAATCGTGCGCACAATTCATTTATTCTTGCATGTCATATGTGGGGCTCCATATCTATTTGCATGTATAGCATGTTAAATTAACTGCACTTGAAGCTTTCGTAAAAATAAAAATGAAACACCCAAAACAATATATGGTACCATAACAAAGATGAATCGTGTGGTGATATGTGAAATTCTGTATAGAACATCTGGTGTGCCGTGGGGGACTTGATGTTTGCCATTAATCTATGTTCTATAACATGTAAAACAGGAACATGAAAGGAATATCCTAAAAGCAACTCATGTAAACACCTTAAATCATAATATTGTCTTATTCAGAATAAGGTCAATAATTAGATTACTGCTGTCCATGTAAATGTAGTCAGTGTGTCAACTACTGGCTTGACAGAAGTGTCTTGTCATTTTCACAGATCCATGTGAACAGAGATTGTTCAAGTTGTCTGGATGTGAAACTTCAAAAGGCAAAGTTAGGATAAGCATTTATGCAACGATGTACTGAACCTCAATCAGCCCCCTTGGTTGAGAAGCAGTATGGTTTAAATTAGTGTGGCCACCTCCATTATCAGTGCCCTGACTAAGGAACTAGGGAGCCGATTGAGACCTATGCTTGGTTCAATTAATGGAGCGCTCACCTAATGAACTGAATCAGGTGTTAAGTGAGAAATACAAGGGACATACCAGGACTGAAAGCCACTGCATTAGCAAATGAGAACTCACTAGAATGCTTTAATCCATGTTCTATCCCCATTTTCCTATCAAGAAACGGACAGCTTGTCCATGACAGAAACTCATCTACAAGAGCTCAAACAAATGATAGTCTAGACAGTAATATCTAGGAGTACAGATCAGAAAGAATCAAGTTGTTTTGTACAGCCACTGGGGCTCAATGTGATCAAGCTTCAGTGGAAGTTGTTTAAAGAATTATAACTTAAAGTTGCCTATATAGAGAAAGTAGTTTAAACTTCAGTAACGCTAGTTACGTGCTATATGGGACTTGCAAAAGGTTCAGGACAATTTCACCACTGGCAGGATGAGGCACCGTTTCAGAGTCAAAAGCAGTTCAACCAGACATGAAGCAAAATGACTAGTCAGATGCATGCAAGGATCAATGTTGTCAGATTTATTGAGAAACAGCCTTTTGCTCTTGAACCATTACAGGACCAAGTGATGCCTTGCCTTCCCACTGAACACCTGGAAGAAAACCAACACAAGTTCAAACACTTGAAAGGCAAGCACAACCTTAGGAAGTGCAGAAGCTACCAACCTCCATAGGGAGAAGCAGCAAATCCACCATCAGGACCACATGTTGAATCACAGCAACCACAAACTTGGTCGTTTCCATCAGCAGCAAACCACCTGTAAGGGAGAGGGAAAAAAAAAAAAAAAAAAAAAAAAAAAAAAAAACCCCTCACTCAACTTTAAAGTCAAAGGTTTTGAAGTAAAATAAACCCACCCATTGGCGAAGGAACAGGATTTCCGCTGAGCATCACTTGGTACAGAAGCAATAGTTGCCTTCAGAATACATGTTATGTAGACCTACAAGAGATGAGTCACAAGTTTAATAAAAAGATAATAAAAATAAAAAAGCTTGGAAGAGAAGTCGATCTCACTCATGATATTCTTGGTACATACATAAGGACTGGAGCTGTCCTGGAACATAAACGCCTCCAGATGGAACTGGATCTTGTCCTCTTGGGACCGAGGCATGAAGCGGGAGCTGGAAGCTGTAGCCTTGGCATCCACAAAGCACCTGATGAGAAGTGGTTACAAAGAACTCAGTGTCAACTATAGCATCAAGCAACTTGACCTAACCCATGACTGTGACAAAGTGTTACCAATGAGTCCTATAAAATCAAGTGCCATGAGCTTACCCATGGTTCTCAATGAAGGAATATCTCGGGAGAGAGTTGACATCAGGTCCTTGAGTGGCCACGCAGCGGTCCACAAACACACGCAGAGGCACATGATTGTACACCTTCACAGACGCCTCAACGTTAATAACGCCACCCAGAAAGTAAGAGTTTGAAGGCCTTTGATAGGACCAATCATCTACAAAAAAGGAACATTTTAGGCACAGCCACAAATCACAAAGGTTAAAAGATATAAACCTGTACTAACCCATCATGAGCTTCAGGGAGAACAGCAAGACTTCTTCACCAACCTCCGTTGAGGCATAAGGGACCCATGTTGGCCTCAAGGCATTACTGCTTACATTTTGAAACCTGCAGTTCATGAAGGTACCCATTAAATGGTCTCAAAACTGCACAAGCAGCATGCAGAAAGTCAAAGAGTCCACTTACCTTTGATAATGGCATTGAATGCCAACAACTGCACCATCGGCCCGGGTAATTGGAGTACCAGCAAGTGCCTCAGGGGTGTAGGTGAGAGAGAAGGTGTAGACAAGCTCATCCTCATTCATCTGTAAGAGATTGTGGTTACCAAGGTCATCCCAAAGACCGTGCACTAATCTTACTCTGGGAGAAAGTGCATTGTGCAATATGGTGGTTTTTAAAAAAAAAAAAAAAAACCCTTGGAAGCGTCGGTGTTGCTATAGAGTAGTGCATGTCTCTAATGTTGGATTAAAGATGTGCTATTCCAGGTTGAACTGCTTTAACACTACTAGAACACAAGTTATTCTTGTTTAAGCACCATTCATACCATTTATGGGATAGTTCATCTCAGATTGTTTTTGGTTTGAAGGGTTATTTAACAGGCAAGCAGTTTGAGAAATCAGGGTTCACACATTCAACAGTCTCAGCTGCCCTGGCATTGCAAATACTGCAACAAGTGAACTGACTTTCCTTGAAAGACTTTGGCTATCCTCTGCCACAACAAACCCATTAGGATTAAAGAGTTCTTACCATCAGCACGCTGTTGCAGTCCTGTAGTTCATACTCAAAGATGAGCACCCTAGACTCAGTGTCATGACCAGCAACAGGACATCCACCTAGAGAGAGACCAGTTGGCTGGATCAACTGACCATTGCTGAACAAGTCCTGCTGGACCTCTACAAGTACCCGGTTCTCGCTGCACTGAACAGCTACACTGCTGGGAGTCATGGGTTGCCTCAACTGGAAGTCCACCGCCAACTCCCTCTGCACCTCAGGAACAACGGGATACCGCCAATCCAAAGGCTTCATTGGGCCCTGCAACAGCTGCTTCTCTTGAAGACCAAAAGGATCCTGTGCAAGGTTTCTGGAGACAGGACTCTGAAACTGAGAAGCCACTTGCAAAGGGTTCCAGAGCCCTAGAGGAGAAAGGGCAGGACTTCTGGAAGCTGGATCTGATTTCGGCCTCATGCTTCTTGGACTTTGACTGTACCTCAAACTTCCCCATACATCAGGCAGATCAAATGCAACGACCATCACTAACACAACTTGCAGAAACTCCATTCTAACAAACATCAACACAAATACCACAACACACACCAGTGCTTGGCCATTTTGTACAGCTTTGAATTAAGGTGGCTCCTCCCCTTTTAGCTTAATTGATTACTTTTGATTCTCCTCTGGACCTGTAGAGTTCATGCATTAGCAAATGAAAATGTTCTATAATGTCACTAGCCAATAGAAGACTTGAGGTTTTAATCTAAAGTAATTTGACAATTAAGAAACTGACCCTGCATCCCAATGTGCATACTATCTGCCCTAAATAGTGTTGAATATTACAAGTGTCACATACTATTTAGGATGGATAGTATGCACATTGAGACGCAGGCTGAGTTTGTCCATTATAGAAACTTCATATAATCTAAAAAGCACCTGGGGCCGTATTTACAAAACATCTTAAGGCTAAAAGTAGCTCCTAACTTGCCGATTTATGAGAAACTCTTAAAAATAATGGGCGTGTCAGTCCTAATTTTAGGAGTCCTAAATGTTTGCTCTAAGAGTATTTCACAAAGTATTTTAGCGCTAAAACTAGCTCCTAAATCTGTGAAACGTTAGTAGTCAAGAGGACTCCTAAGTCACTAAAACCAAATCACAATGTACACCATTGGGGCAATAGCGATAGAGCCTTGGGTGCTGAACCTTTTCTTCATAAATGCAATAAAATGCAATGCAATAAAAAAAAATTGATTTATAGATTTGAATTTATGATGAGACGCCAAAAATTAATCTTTAACAAATAAATAAATATTGTCTGATTACCTGTGGCAATGGTTTTCATGAGTTCACACTTACAAATGATTTAACTGATTAGAAAGACCGTTTGAATGTGTTTCTCCCAAACTTTGTTTATAAAACATAATTTGTTGATTGAATTCTGCATTCTCTTGAGATTAATTAACAATTAACTGTATAGTTTAATTAGTGACACTTAGCCTACATTTTAAAACCTTTATGGCAACAATATGTCAACATTTTATTTTGACTGTGGGAACATTTTTATTAAAAAACATTTGAATGAATGAGGAAACATGACACCTCATTCTACAATATTTCTATGATTAAATCACTGACTCCTCCCCATCAGTCAATCACTGTGTGTAAACTCCATGGTAATGAGGTCAACCCCACCCTTACTCTTAGCTTAAGACTTCAGTCTATTCCTTAGTAAAAGTTGGTCTCAACACCCGCACAGGCTGTCTTCAACCACAGGCTGAGCAAGGCACGGATGACTGTCGAGAGGGCTTTTGGCCGTCTCAAGGGAAGATGGCGGTGCTTAATGAAAAGATAAGACTGCAACATCAAAAATATTAACACTACGATCACGGCATGTTGTGTTCTTCACAATTTTTGTGAAATTCATAATGAGGTTTATGATGAAGAAAATGAAGCGAATGAGTCCAGCGAATCGAATGCCCTTGAGTCAAGCAACACTGCCAACTCAATTAGAGATGCCCTATGTTCTTATTTTTCAAGTGTTTAATTGTTACCTTTTTTTTGTCAAATGTTTCAGAAACAATTAACTCTCAATTATCCACAAAAATCAGCATGATTGAGTGAACATGGAATTTCCTTTAACTGTTATATAATTAATAATTGCTTGACTGCATTTTTTTCCTTTTAATTTCTATGCCATTCATTCTATTAATTTCATTTTGTATTCTATTTAATTAAGGTTATTGTATGAAATATAGTTAAAAAGACATCTGTAAAGTCACTGCTTGATACTCTTTATGTGAGCTAGAGAAATGTACTCTTTAACATATTAATGTGAATTTTTTTTTAATTTGACAACTCATGTTGCAGTTTTGTTTGACTTTTTTCCATTTAAAGTTCATCTGTTAATAAAAAAGAAGGGATTCAAGAAACTTTTCCGAACTTTTATTGAAGGTGTAATAAGAAGTCTTGCTGAACTATTTGAATCAAGAATAAACTTGATTACAGACTTGAAATCAACTTGAAACAGAATAAAGGCTCATTTAGGTGAGCCAATTATCAAAACATCTCTAAACTTGTTCTGTGAAAAGCAGTGTTACATATGAAAAGCAAAAGAGTAAATAAATTATAGTAATATTTTAACAACAATGTCAGTTGAACAAAAAGTTCTCCAGATTCTCCTTACTTTTCATGGAAAAAAACAACAACACATGAACACCATTAAACAATTCTAGAAGTAATCGTAAATATTGTTCTGCATACTCTGCTTATGTGAAATCTCGTGAAACAGATAACATCAAACAATCTCTTTTGATAACATTAATTCTACTGCATTCCAACCTAACCTGTTCTGAAACGTACAACTCCTGATAGGACGGAGATGGGCTTTCTCGCACTTCAGAATGAGAGTGAATGTGCTGTTGAGCATGAGGAAGTAGGTTTGTGTATGTTATGTTGTCACGAGCTAAGTAAACATGATGTAAAGAATTTGGTTGTAACTGTGGGGGTGCATGCTGTTGTGATGAAGGTGCAAAAATGTGAAACACTCTGTTAAAGGTGCCCTCGAATGAAAAATTGAATTTATCTTGGCATAGTTAAATAACAAGAGTTCAGTACATGGAAATGACATATGAGTCTCAACTCCATTGTTTCCTCCTTCTATATAATCTCATTTGTTTAAAAGACCTCCGAAGAACAGGTGAATCTCAACATAACACCGACTGTTACGTAACAGTCGGGGTGTACGCCCCAATATTTGCATAATGCCAGCCCACGTTCCCAAAATTATCATTATGAAAGGCACTCGGGCAGTAACGTCTGGAGCTGCACACAGCCAAATAATCAGACTAGGTAAGCAAGCAAGGACAATAGCGAAAAATGGCAGAATGAGCAATAATAACTGACATTATCCATGATAACATGATATTTTAGTGATATTTGTAAACTGTCTTTCTAAATGTTTCGTTAACATGTTGCTAATGTACTGTTAAATGTGGTTAAAGTTACCATCGTTTCTTACTGTATTCACGGAGACAAGAGCCGTCGCTATTTTCATTTTTAAACACTTGCAGTCTGTATAAT